>NC_134092.1:87092864-87287864 GCF_000715075.1 Nicotiana tabacum | reverse complement strand
TTTAACTTGGTTTTGGATTTTTATGTTCAATTGAACTTTAATTTGTTAGTTTTAAAGTATTTATTGAATGTTTTGGTTGTTGTTGTGTTGTTGTTGTTGTGTTGTTGTTGTATTGGTATGCTGGCAGGTGGTTTAGCTGCCAAAACAGGAATTTTATGCCAAAATTAAACCCAGAAAAACCGACCAAAGTTGGTCGGTTTTTAATAAATAAAAAAAAATTATTCCAAAATACCGACCAAAGTTGGTCGGTTAATGAACATTGAATTCCCAGAATTCAACACTATCGTCCAACTTTGGTCGGTATTTTGCTTGCATTGTTGAGATTACCGACCATAGTTGGTCGGTAATGTTTAATTTTAATTATTTTTAAAAAATATATATTTTCAATTACCGACCAAAGTTGGTCGGTTTTTTTTAATTTTATAATTAATAAAAAAAAATATAATTTAGTTAAACCGACCAACTTTGGTCGGTAAAATTGAATTAATAAAATATGTTTCCGACCAAAGTTGGTTGGTAAGTAATTAAACTTGTCAGATGGTCGTTTTAATATACTGACCAAAGTTGGTCGTTAATTTCCGACCAACTTTGGTCGGTAAGCCATTCCTACCATCAAAACACCGTCCACACCGTAATGGTCGCGTTTTGGTCGGTAATTTGCCATAACCGACCAACGTTGGTCGGTATTTTTGTTCGGTTTTTAGCGAATTTCTAGTAGTGATACAACATCTCAAAATCGGTAGTACAAGTCATAAGCTCTACTGAGTTCATCAGGAAAGTTCTAAGTATAACTGTTCCGGAATAGTAATATACTGTACAAAATGAACTTCAGAAGGCGACTCCGAGGCCTGCAAACACGACGACAGGTATACTTTGAAGTCTCCACAGCAATATCTGATCAGCTATCTAATGATCAACAAATTCTGAAGCACCTGGATCTACACAAAAATATACAAAAAGCGTAGCATGCGTACACCACGGCGGTACCCAGTAAGTATTAAGACTAACCTCGGTGGAATAATGACGAGGGATAATCAAGACACCTACTAGTCTTAATAACCTGTACAAGTATGAATGTAAAACTAACAGGGAATAATATCAATATAAACCTAAGCATGGTAAAAATAACAAACAATACTTGCAATAGAAAACTAGAACAACAATTAACAACAAGGCACAACAGGTAATAATGTCGTAGAGTAAGCTGAATACAGCTTAAGTCCGGAGAAGTCAAGTAAGGAAAACAAGTAACAACTCAATAAGAACAACCGCTTTCACACAAGATTTATTCAAGAATTTTCCCAAGGTACCACACCTTATACTCACAAATCACGGGTCCCAAATCACGAACCCAAATCATTTGGCATCTTGTGCCTACATTAAAATTCATAATCGCACGGACAACTCATGTGCTACACGGAAAACTGACGTGTCAATACCATTAGTACCTCATAATTTCACGGACAACTCATATACTAAGAGAGTGACAATACCTCATATCCGCATGGATAACTCACGTGCTAGAAACAACAATACCGCATAACCGCACGGATAACTCACGCGCCAACAACAGAAATATCTCATATCCGCAAGGACAACTCATGTGCCATTAGTACAACTTTCACACAGAAGGTAAGTATACGAGAATACATGTAAATGATCAATAAATATCAGGGTTCATCTTCTTAAACCGATATGAGTGAATAATTATGTGTATGCTTGTGCAAGTGTTCTATACCAACTCGAGTCAACAAATAAGAGCAGAGACAACGAATGGCACATAGGAAACAACACAAAAAAAAAATATAAAATGCATGACTCACACAAGGTAGGCACACCACTACACAAATGTCATCAATAACTAAGCCCTCGGGCCATCACAAATCATCACAAATCATCCCCGATATATCCCCCCTTGTCTCGCCATGTGCGCAACAATAAAGTAAATGCCCGCCTTGTCTCGCCACATGCGCATAATAATATTTTCACCTTAGCTCACCATATGCGCAAACCCACACACATATATATAGCCCGCCTTGTCATGCCGCATGTTCAAATATCAATAATAACAATAGCACGGACAACTCATATGCGAACACCCTGACAATCCTCTCAACAATATCATGCGTGCCAAAAACATAACAACACAATATAACAACTTGCACCACATGTGCACATGTGCGACAACATTTCCTCAAAACGATTCCAATACCACAACCACACATAGCCCTCGGCTCAATGACACTAAGTACAACAACAACAACAATAACACGGGAGTACGGCAAGTAAATCAATACAAGAATCTCAAAATACAAAGAATGAAAGAACAAGCTCACAATGAAAGACATAACACGTAATAATAGTTTCAAACAAGAATAACCAACAATGGGAGAGATAATATGTAACAACGATATCAAATAAGAGTAACTCAACAATGGAAGGGATAACATGTAACAATGATTTCAAATAAGTTCAACTCGATGATAAGAGAGATAACATGTAACAATTATTCCAAATAGGTACAGCTCAATGATAAGAGAGATAACATGTAACGATGATTCCAAATAAGGATAAGTCAATAATGGAAGAGATAACAATAATTTCAATTAAGGTTAAGCAATTACGGAGGAGATAACATGGCAATAAAAGAGGCAACAACTTCAATTAAGACATTTAAGAGTATATTTGGCAACAAGAGTAGAACATGAATCAATCAACTTCAAATACGATACATAAGGATAAATTTAGCAATGGAGGATTTAACATGATAAGACAACTTCATTTTTAATGCACTTAAGAATCTAACAGTTTAAGCCGGTCAAATTTCCACATATAAGCTATGTACACACCTGTCTCCTCATGTACACGTCTTTTACGTAATTCAAATAATGTAAACAAACCAATCACTACGGAGTAGTTTCCCCCACACAACGTTAGGTAAGATACTTACCTCAAAAGCCCTCAATCAACACTTTAAAATTGCTTTCCCTTTACAATTCACCTTCACTCGGCTCAAATCTAATCAAAATCGACTCAATAACATCAAATAATGCAAGAGAAATCAATTCCAATAATCAAAGGTATGATCTTTACACAATTTCTCAAAAGTCAACAAAAGTCAACCTCGGGCTTGCTGTCACGACCCGGAATTCCCAGCTTCGGGACCGTGATGGCACCTAATATTTCACTTGCTAGGTAAGCCGGTGTTAGAGGATTCTTTAAACCAATTTTAGTTAATTTCAATAACAGAATCAATTAAACTAAATAGAAGCTAAAACTGAAATGCGGAATAACATAAAGCCCAAATATCTAATACAATTCGGATCTGGAGTCACAACTCACGAGCTTCTAAGATTTTCTACAAACAAAGTCTGAAAGAAATACAACTGTTCTGAATGAAAAGAAACAGTAAAATAGGGGAGATAGAAGGGGACTCCAAGGTCTGCAGATGCCAGCAGATCTACACTGAGTCTCCAACAAGCAAGTCCAAGCTGCTAAGCCTCACGATCAGCTAGGACCGGTACTAAAATCTGCATAAGAAGTGCAGAGTGTAGTATGAGTACATCCGACCCCATGTACTCGTAAGTGTCGAGCCTAACCTCGACGAAGTAGTGACGAGGCTATGACAAGACACTCACATAATAAACATGTGCAGATAACAGTATATGTACAAGAAAATAACGATAACAGCTAAACATGTACTATTGGGAGGGGGACATGCTAAAGGGGCACAAGATATAAGAGATACAACGAAAATGATAACCAGAACAACCAACATGCTTTTAACCAGTGAAAACAACTAAACAAAATGAAAAAAATTGCACGGCATCACCGTTCGTGCTTTTACTCTCAACCTCACAATGAAAATCAATAGATACGGCATGGCATCACCCTTCGTGCATTAACTCTCATAACATGGCACAACATCACCCTTCGTGCATTAACACTCACAATATGGCACAACATCACCCTTCGTGCATTAACACTCATAATATGGCACGACATCACCTTTCATGCATTAACACTCACAACATGGCACGACATCACCCTTCGTGCATTAACACTTATAATATGGCACGACATCACCCTTCGTGCATTAACTCTCTCCCTTACCACATAACAATGAACAAGTGATAGCAGGGAGATAGAATCAACAAGAACAAGCTTTACTTCAACAATGGCTCCACAATACCAATCTCAAATTTGGAATCAATAGTCAATTATCACAAAAAGCCCGTAAACACGATATGGACGATCAATTTAGTAAGTAACTAGTCTAAGCATGGATAACAAGATCAAAGTAAGCAATAAACTACAAGGAACAAGTCCCATCCGCATGCTTTAACCCGACAACAACGCATAAGTACACGTTACCTCACATCTACGTTGTAGCCAACATCTAAACATGTAGCAAATAGACAAACAAGTCCTAATCCCTCAAGTCAAGGTTAACTACGACACTTACCTTGCTCCAAAAGTCCACTCAAAGCTCAATCACAGCTTTGCCTCTCAAACAAGCCTCCGAACCAATACAATCTATTAAATTACCAACCAAACGATTAAAATTAAGCCTTAGGAACTACCCACGATATCAAAGTATTCAATTTAGGAAATTATTGAAAAAGTCAACAAAAGTCAACCCCCGGGCTCGCTTGGTCCAAACCCAAAATTCAGACCAAAACCCGATTACCCATTCACCCCCGAGCCCGGTTATGCAATTTTTTTTGGAACCCGACCTCAATTTGAGGTCTAAATCCCCATTTTATAAAAATTCCTAATTCTACCCAAACCCCCAATTTCCACCATGAAAACACTAGATTTTAGGTTGAAATCTTAGGAAATGTAGTGAAAGATCGAAAGAAAACGGATTAGAATCACTTACCAATGATTTGGGAAAGAAGAGTTCTTTGAAAAATCGCCTCTAGGGTTTCTTATTTTGAAAATTTGAGAGAATGAACCAAAATCCCGCCTAATTCCCATTTTGATCAGTTGCAGATGTCGCATTTGCGACCTGGGGTTCGCAAATGCGAAGAAACCATTGCAAATGTGAAGTCCTTCCCATCTCTGCTTTCATCGCAAATGCAATGACTTGTTCGCAATTGCGAACATTGATCTTTCGCATTTGCGACCAAATTGATTGCAAATACGACCAAGCCTGCCTCAACCCCACTTCGCAAATGCAAAGTATTGTTCGCAAATGAGAACTCTAGCCTCCCCGCAATTGCGACTTCTTGATCGCAAATGCGAACTTATGCTAACCCAGGTACTCTTCGCAAATGCGAAGAATTTGCTCGCAAATGTGAGCCTGGCAGGATTTGGGATGTTCGCAATTGCAAACACTGATCTCGCAATTGCGAGATCAGAGACCAGTACCAGAAATTGCAGAACACCAGTTGAGTTCTAAGTCTAAACCACTCTGTAGCCTATCTGAAACTCACCCGAGCCCTCGGGACTCTAAACCAAATATGCACAGAAGTCTAAAAATATCATACAAACTCGCTCACGCGATCAATTCTCCAAAATAACACCTAGAACTATGTATTTAGCATCAAATCAAAGGAAATTTTCAAGAAAACTCATGAACTTCTAATTTCACAACCGGACGTCCGAATCACGTCAAACCAACTCCGTTTCTCACCAAATTTGACAGACAAGTTATAAATATAGTTTTGGACCTATACTAGGTTCCTGAACCAAAATACGGACCCGATATCTAAAAAGTCAAATATTGGTCAAACATTTCAAATTCACTAAGCCTTTAACTTTCAAATTTCAACAAAGTGCGATAACTCGGGCTAGGGACTTCTGAATTCGATTCTGGGCATACGCCCAAGTCCCAAATAACGATACGGACCCTCCGGGACCATCAAAATACGAATCCGGGTCCGTTTACGCAAAATGTTGACCGAAGTCAACTCGAATGGATTTTAAGGTAAAAATTTCATATTTTCTCAGCTTTTAACATAAAAGCTTTCCGGAAAAACACCTGGACTATGCACGCAATTCGAGGAAGGCTAGAATGAGGTATTTAAGGCTTCAAAGCACAAAATTAGGTTCTAAAACATAAGATGACCTATCGGGTCATCACATTCTCCACCTCTAAAACAACCGTTCATCCTCGAACGGACATAGAAAAGTACTTGAACTGGTGAAAAGGTGGGGATATCTACTCCATATGTCCGACTCGGACTCCCAAGTAGTTGCCTCGACGAGCTGACCTCTCAACTGCACTCACACTGAAGGATAACTCTTCGACCTCAACTAACGAACCAGCCGGGCTAAAATAGCCATCGGCTCCTCCTCGTAAGTCAAATCCTTGTCCAACTGGACAGAGCTGAAATCTAACACATGGGATGGATCACCTTGATACTTCCGGCACATGGACACATGGAACACCGGATGAACTGCTGATAAACTCGGTGGAAACATAAACCTGTAAGCCACCTCTCCCACTCTCTCAAGAATCTCAAAAGGCCCGATATACCTAGGGCTTAACTTGCCCTTTATTCCGAACCTCATCACACCCTTCATGGGTGATACTCGGAGCAACACTCTCTCTGACCAAGAATGCAACATCACAAACTATATGGTCGACATAACTCTTCTACCTGGACTGAGCTGTGTGAAGTCGATCCTGAATAATCTTGACCTTATCCAAGGCATCCTGTACTAAATCTGTACACAACAACCGAGCCTTCCCCGACTCGAACTATCCAATTGGTGATCCGCACCTCCTACCGTATAATGCCTCATAGGGAGCCATCTGAATGCTCGACTGGTAGCTGTTGCTGTAAGCAAACTTCGCGAGCGGCAAGAACTGATCCCAAGAACCTCTGAAGTCTATAACACAAGCGCGGAACATATCCTCCAATATCTGAATAGTGCGCTCGAACTGTCCGTCCGTCTGAGGATGAAATGTTGTGTTCAGCTCCACCTGCGTGCCCAACTCACGTTGTACTGCCCTCCAAAAATGCAAGGTGAACTGCGTACCTCGAGCAGAAATGATAGACACAGGCACACCATGAAGACGGACTATCTCGCGAATGTAAATCTCTACCAATCGCTCTGAAGAATAGGTAATTGCCACAGGAATGAAGTGCGCTGACTTGGTCAGCCTGTCCACAATGACCCAAACTGCATCGAACTTCCTCTGAGTCCGTGGGAGTCCAACAACGAAATCCATAGTGATACGCTCCCACTTCCACTCAGGAATCTCTAACTTCTGAAGCAAACTACCAGGTCTTTGATGCTCACACTTTACCTGCTGACAATTTTGACACTGAGCTACATATGCAACTATGTCCTTCTTCATTCTCCTCCGCCAATAATGCTACCACAAGTCCTGATACATCTTGGCGGCGCCCAGATGAATAGAATACCGAGAACTGTGGGCCTCCTCAATAATCAACTCACGAAGTCCATCCACATTAGGCACACAAACATGACCATGCATCCTCAAAACTCATTCATCTCCAACAATAACCTGCTTGGCACCATCGTGCCGCACTGTGTCCTTAAGGACAAGCAAATGAGGGTCGTCATACCACCACTCCCTGATTCGCTCAAACAAGGAAGACCAAGTGACTGTACATGCTAACACACGACTAGGCTCTGAAACATCCAACCTCACAAACTGATTGGTCAAAGCCTGAACATCTGATGAAGCGGTCTCTCACCGACTGGAATGTATGCAAGGCTGCCCATACTCACTGCCTTTCTACTCAAAGTGTCGGCCACCACATTGGCCTTCCTGGGATGATACAAGATGGTGATATCATAGTCTTTCAATAGCTCCAACCACCTCCTCTGTCTCAAATTGAGATCCTTTTGCTTGAACAAATACTATAGGCTCCGATGATCCGTGAAAACTTCACACGACACACTGTAAAGATAGTGCCTCCAAATCTTCAGTGCATGAACAATGGCTACCAACTCTAAGTCATGGACAGGGTAATGCTTCTTATGAATCTTCAACTGCCGCGACGCATATGCAATCACCCTGCCATCTTGCATAATACTGCACCGAGCCCAACATGGGATGCATCATAATATACAGTATAAGATCCCGAACCTGTGGGCAACACCAACACCGACGCTATACTCAAAGCAGTCTTGAGCTTCTGAAAGTTCGCCTCACACTCGTCTGACCATCTGAACGGGGCACCCTTCTAGGTCAACCTAGTCAACGGGGCTGTTATAGATGAGAACCCCTCCATAAACCGACGGTAATAACCCACCAATCCCAAGAAACTCCGAATCTCCGTGGCTGAAGTGGGTCTAGGCCAGTTTTGCACTACCTCAATCTTCTTAGGGTCTACCTGAATGACCTCTGCTGATACAACGTGCCCCAAGAAAGCGATTGAATCCAACCAAAACTCGCACTTTGAAAACATAGTATATAACTGGCTGTCTCTCAGAGTATGAAGTTTAATCCGAAGATGCTGCTCGTGCTCCTCTCGACTGCGGGATTCGATCAAGATATCATCAATAAACACAATCACAAAGGAGTCCAAATAAGGCTTGAACACTCAGTTCATGGGATCCTTAAATGTTGTTGGGGCATTTGTCAACCCAAAGGACATCAGTAGAAACTCATAATGCCCGTACCGAGTCCGAAAAGCTGTCTTAGGGACATCAGATGCCCTAATCCTCAACTGATGGTAGCTCGACCTCAAATCAATCTTCAAAAACACCTTAGCACCCTGAAGATGATCAAATAAGTCATCAATCCTCGCCAATGGATACTTGTTCTTGATGGTGACTTTGTTCAACTGCCGATAATCTATGCACATCCTCATCGATCCATCCTTCTTCTTGACGAACAACACAGGCGGACCCCAGGGCAAGTTACTAGGTCTAATGAAGCCTTTATCAAGCAAATCCTGCAATTGCTCCTTCAATTCTTTCAATTCTGGCGGGGCCATATGGTATGGAGGAATAAAAATGGGCTAAGTGCCCTGAGCCAAATCAATACAGAAATCAATGTCCCTGTAGGGTGGCATCCCCGGCAGGTCTGTAGGAAACACATTTGGAAACTCACGGACAATTGGTACTGAATCCATGGTAGGAACCTCCGCACTAGAATCACGGACATAAGCCAAATAAGCTAGACACCTCTTCTCGACCATACGCTGAGCCTTCATATAAGAGATAACCCTGCTGGTAGAATGGCTAGGAGTCCCTCTCCACTCTAATCGAGGCAACCCAGCAAGGCTAAGGTCACTGTCTTAGCATGACAATCCAATATAGCGTGATAAGGTGACTGCCAATCCATACCCAAGATAACATCGAAATCTACCATATCAAAAAGTAGAAGATCTAAACTAGTCTCAAGATTCCCAATGGTGACCACAGACAAACGATAAACACGGTCTACAACGATAGAATCTCCCACAGGTGTGGACACATATACAGGATCACTCACAGAATCACGAGGCACAACCAAATATGAAGCAAAATAGGATGACATATAGGAGTAAGTAGAACCTGGATCAAATAGAACTGAAGCATCTCTACTGCAAATTGAATCAGTACCTGTGATAACAGCGTCAGATGACTCAGCCTCGGGCCTGGCTGGAAAAGCATAGCATCGGGGCTAGGCCTCACCACTCTGGACTACATCTCTAGGACGGCCCCTAGTTGGCTGGCCTCCACTTCTAGTGGCCTGACCTCCACCTCTAACGGCCTGACCACCACCTCTGGCTACCTGACCCCTACCACTAGCTGGTTGAGTGGGCAGTGAATCACCCGGTGCCGGGACCATGGCACGAGAACCCTGATGCTGTGAACTGCTCGATGCACGAGGGCAAAATCTAGCAATGTACCTCGGATAACCACAAGTATAATAGGACCTCGACTGTTGTGACTGCTGACCCTGAAACTGACCCTATCAACCTAAGTAACCACCCTGAAAATTCTGGAGCGGAGGTGTACTAATAGGAGCTGGTGGTGCATTGTAGGCTAGCTGGTCGGAATAAGGCATATGAGGGCCACGACCACCTGAAGCACCGTGGGATGACTTGAGTGCTGAATGAAATGGTCTAGGAGGATGGCCTCTACAAAAAGTACCCCTGCCTCCAGACGAGGCACCGCTAAACCCACCGGAATAAGGAGGCCTCTTGTCAGACCCCTGACCTACCCCCTGTGTAAGAACCATCTCGACTCGCCTGGCAACATTGGCAGCCGTCTGAAAAGAAATCTCACTCCCGGTCTTCTTAGCCATCTACAACTTGATAGGCTAAGCAAGTCCCTCAATAAACCTCATCTCTCACTCTCTCTCTCTCTCTCTCTCTCTCTCTCTCTCTCTCTTTCTCTCTCTCTCTCTCTCTCTCTCTCTCTCTCTCTCTCTCTCGGTAGGAAGCAGAAGAATAGCATGACAGGCCAGATCTACAAAATGGGTCTCATACTGAGTGACAGACATACTGCCCTGCTGGAGACGCTTGAACTGCCTGCAAAAATCCTCTCTCAGTGTGACAGGAAGGAACTTCTAAAGAAATATCTGAGAGAACTGGTCCCAAGTAAGAGCAGGCGACCCCGTTGGTATGGTCAATACAAAATCCTTCCACCATCTCTTGGCGGAACCCGTCATGTGAAACACATCAAAATCGACCCCATTGGTCTCAACTATCCCCACGTTCCGCAGAACCTCATGGCAGTGGTCAAAATAATCCTGTGGGTCCTCAGAACGTGCACCATTGAAGTGAACTGGAAAGAGCTTAGTGAACTTGTCCAACCTCAATAAGCCCTCAGAAGACATAGCTGGTCCATCACCGGCCTGTGCCGCAATAACCGGTTGAACTACTCCAACTGGTGGGGCTGCTGGAGCTTGATACTGTGGAGCCATTTGCTCCGGAGCGAGAGTAGTGGGAGTTTGTTCTCCTCCCCCAGCCTGAGAGATGGCTGGTGCCATGGAAAATGTGCCAGTCTGGGCCACACTCTCCATAAGGCCCACCAAACAGACCAAAGTGTACTGAAGTACTAGGGTGGCGATGAACCCCTCCGGGACCTGAGCTGGTCCGATAGGAATAGTCTCGGATGGAACCTCCTCGTCAAACTCTACCTGAGTCTCCATAGCTAGTGCTGCTGGTCAAGCTCTGGGCTGAGCTCTGCCCTTGCCTCGGCCTCTGGCATGGCCTCGGCCTCTACCTCTACCCCTCGTAGGACCGGCCACTAGGGGCTCTGGCAGCTGCTCAGCTGAAGATGGGATACGTATTCTCGCCATCTGTGAGAGAATAAGAGTAAAAGAGTTCAATTAGCAATCAGAGAACAAAATTGCACGACAGAGAAGAATAGAAGTGAAATATGTTCCTAAACTTTATTGCCTCTGGAATAATAGAACATACGTCTTCGTACCGATCCTCCAGACTCTACTAAGCCTACTCGTGAATTGTGAGACCTAGGCAACCTAGTGCTCTGATACCAACTTGTCACGACCCGGAATTCCCACCTTCGGGACCGTGATGGTGCCTAACATTTCACTTGCTAGGCAAGACAGTGTTAGAGGATTCTTCAAACCAATTTTAGTCAATTTCAATAACATAATCAATTAAACTAAATAGAAGGTAAAACTGAAATGCGAAATAACATAAGCCCATAATATCTAATACAATTTGGATCTAGAGTCACAACTCACGAGCTTCTAAGAGTTTCTACAAACAGCATCTGAAAGAAATACAACTGTTCTGAATGAAAAGAAATAGTAAAATAGGGGAGATAGAAGGGGACTCCAAGGTCTGCGGACGCCAGCAGGTCTACCTTGAGTCTCCAATAAGCAGGTCCAAGCTGCTAAGCCTCACGATCAGCTAGGACAGGTACCAAACTCTGCACAAGAAGTGCAGAGTGTAGTATGAGTACAACCGACCCTGTGTACTTGTAAGTGTCGAGCCTAACCTCGACGAAGTAGTGACGAGGCTATGACAAGACACCCACATAATAAACCTGTACAGATAATAGTATATGTACAAGAAAACAACGATAACAGCTAAACATGTACTATTGGGAGAGGGACATGCTAAAAGGGCACAAGATATAAGAGATACAATGGAAATGATAACCAGAACAGTCAACATGCTTTTAACCACTGAAAACAACTAAACACAATGAAGAAAATTGCATGGCATCACCCTTCATGCTTTTACTCTCAACCTCACAATGAAAATCAATAGATACGGCACGCCATCACCCTTCATGCATTAACTCTCATAACATGGCACAGCATCACCCTTTGTGCATTATACTCTCAATATGGCACGGAATCACCCTTCGTTGATTAACACTCACAATATGGCACGACATCACCCTTCGTACATTAACACTCACAATATGGCACGGCATCACCCTTCATCCATTAATACACACAATATGGCATGGCATCACCTTTCATGCATTAACACTATCCCTTACCGCATAACAATGAACAAGTAATAGCAGGGAGATAGAATCAACAAAAACAAGCCTTACTTCAACAATGGTTCCACAATACCAATCTCAACTTTAGAATCAATTTAGTAAGTAACTAGTCTAAGCATGGATAACAATATCAAAGTAAGCAATAAACTACAAGGAACAAGTCCCACCTGCATGCTTTAACCCGACAACAATGCATAAGTACTTGTCACCTCACATATACATTGTACCCAACATCTAAACATGTAGCAAATAGACAAAAAAGTCCTAATCCATCAAGTCAAGGTTAACCAAGATACTTACCTCATTCCAAAAGTCCACTCAAAGCTCAATCGCAGCTTTGCCTCTCAAACAAGCCTCCGAACCAATAGAATCTAGCAAATTACCAACCAAACGATTCAAATTAAGCCTTAGGAACTACCCACGATATCAAAGGATTTAATTTAGGAAATTATTGAAAAAGTCAACAAAAGTCAACCCCCGGGCCCGCTTGGTCCAAACCCGAAATTCGGACCAAAACCCAATTATTCATTCACCCTTGAGCCTGGTTATGTAATTTGTTTTGGAACCCGGCCTCAATTGGAGGTCTAAATCGCCATTTTATAAAAATCCTTAATTCTACCCACACCCCCAATTTCCACCATGAAAACACTAGATTTTAGGTTGAAATCTTAGGAAATGAAGTGAAAGATTGAAAGAAAATGGATTAGAATCACTTACCAATGATTTGGGGAAGAAGAGTTCTTTGAAAAATCGCCTCTAGGGTTTCTTGTTTTGAAAGTTTGAGAGAATGAACTAAAATCCCGTCTAAGTCCCATTTTGATCAGTTGCAGATGTCGCATTTGTGACCTGGGGTTCGCAAATGTGGACCCCGCAAATGCGAACCCCGCAAATGCGAAGAAACCATCGTAAATGTGAAGTCCTTCCCATCTCTGCTTGCATCACAAATGCGATGACTTGTTCGTAATTGCGAACATTGATCTTCCGCATTTGAGACCAAATTGATCGCAAATGCGACCAAGCCTGCCACATCCCCACTTCGCAAATGCGAAGTATTGTTCGCAAATGTGAACTCTGGCCTCCCCGCAATTGCGACCTCTTGATCGCAAATGCAAACTTATGCTAACCCAGGTACTCTTCGCAAATGCGAAGAATTAGCTCGCAAATACGAGCCTGGCAGGATTTGGGATCTTCGCAATTGCGAACACTGATCTCGCAATTGCGAGATCAGAGACCAGTACCAAAAATTGCAGAACAACAGCTGAGTTCTAAGTGTAAATCACTCTGTAGCCTATCCGAAACTCACTCGAGCCCTCGAAACTGTAAACCAAATATGCATACTAGTCTAAAACCATCATATGAACTCGATCGTGCGATCAAATCGTCAAAATAACACGTAGAACTACAAATGTAGCATCAAATCAAAGGAGATTTTCAAGAAAACTCATGAACTTCTAATTTCACAACCGGACGTCCGAATCACATCAAACCAACTCTGTTTCTCACCAAATTTGACAAACAAGTCATAAATATAGTGTTGGACCTATACCGGGTTCCGAAACCAAAATACGGACCCGATATCCAAAAAGTCAAACATTTCAAAGTCATTAAGCCTTTAACTTTCAAATTTTAACAAAGTGCGATAACTCGGGCTAGGGACTTACGAATTCGATTCCGGGCATACGCCAAAGTCCCAAATCACGATACGGACCCACCGGGACCGTAAAAACATGAATCCGGGTCCGTTTGCGCAAAACGTTGACTGAAGTCAACTCAAATAGATTTTAAGGCAACATTTTCATATTTTCTCAGTTTTTAACATAAAAATATTCCGGAAAAACACTCGGACTGCGTAAGCAAATCGAGGAAGACTATAATGAGGTATTTAAGGCTTCAAAGCACAGAATTAGGTTCTAAAACATAAGATGACCTATCGGGTCATCACACTTGCCCAATCAAAACCCGGGTCCAAGGGTAGATTATGACTACCCATAACCCCACGAGTTCGTATGTGATTAGTTTCAAAATCTGAGTCCAAATCGACTCTCAAAACTAAAATTCTTATTTGTCAAAAACGTGACAAAGTTTCACAAATTTTCACTTTGATTCTCATAATTTTGATGTTCAAACTCACATATAATCATGTAAAATAGTTGAAAATTGGACAAAATCACTTACCCAATGATTGTAGATGAAATTCCCTCTTCAAATTCGTCTCCTATAGAGTTTAGGGTTCCAAAATATGAAAATGAGACTAAAAATCTTGTCCCTCAGCTTTTTGTCCAGTCGCAGTGTCACGACCCAAAATCCACCTAGTCGTGATGGCACCTAACCCAATCCGTCAGGTAAGCCAATTAACAACTATCCAATTCCATTAATATTTAACTGACTCTAATTCACTCCCCAATGACTGGTAGTATAAATCATGAGCTTCTAAAATTAGAAATTACAAAGCTGGTATGATATAAATACATCTTCTGTTCGAAATGTAGATAAACAGATTTTTATAAATCTAAGGCTACCATGAACTAGAGGCAGCTACAACTGGAACGCAGGTACGTCTTCAAATCCAGCTCTCGTCAATCACAGCAACATCATCATCCAACATCTGCACACAAGGTGCATAAGTGTAGTATGAGTACAACCGACCCCATGTACTTAATAAGTAACAAACCTAACCTTAGGTTGAAAGTAGTGACGAGCTTGTACCAAGGTTAGAATCCAACTCCCATAAGCAACAACAATTTATAACAACACAAAGCAAGTAATAAAAGGAGTAACCCAGATATAAAATGCTCAGCTGAATCATGATTTCTGAAAATAGTTCTGCCTTTCAAGTACATCAGTGAAAACCCCAAATCGTTTACCGAAGTTGACAAAAATATGATTAAGTTGAAAACAGTAATTTTCCCAAAAATCCTTTCCATAACAAATAAGATGTTTCATTTTCTTTCCAGATAGCCAGTGAAAAATGCATCATTATGCCCATAGGCCAGTAGGTGTGAGAAGTCATGAATAACGTAATACCGTACAGCATGAGAAAAATACATCTCTATGCCTGTATGCCATATGTGCATGCCAATGCGATGCAAATCAGTGATAAAGACCATATCCATACTCTCAGAGTATCATTTCAGTCAGTCCTCCCAGTCACTCAGTCCTCCCAGTCACTCACTCTTGCCACTCGGGCATACCTCACAATCACTCATGCCTCCCAGTCACTCAGCACTCGGCACTCGCACTCAGTAGGTACCTGTGCTCACTGGGGGTGTGTACAGACTCCGGAGGGGCTCCTTCAGCCCAAGCACTATAATCTGCACGGACAACTCACGTGCTGCATGGATAACTCACATGCTATAGTATCAATATTTGTATCCATACGGATAACTCACGTGCTATAATAAGCCAATCTGGCCTGTTGCGGCGGGCAGCCCGATCCCATAATAATAAAGTATATACAGCCAATATGGCCTGTTGCGGCGTGCAGCCCGATTCCATAATTATCCTCATAATCATGCCCTCGGCCTCACTCAGTCATCAATCTCTCGAGTCTCTCGGGCTCACAATGTCATGAAAATAGCCCAGAAATAATTATATGATGTATCAATAAATAACAACAGAGACTGGGATATGATATGAAATGAAATGAATATGACTGAGTATGAATTTTCAATTTAAAACAAATAATTCACATCAATATGACCTCTGTAGGTCCTAATAATAGTGGCACATAGCCCTAACATGATGTTTAATATGATTCTCACCTAAATTTCTTCAACATATAAGACTGCATAGAAAAAGCCAAGATTATTTGGCTACAAAATTCCACGAAAACAATTACATTACAATTATGGTGCACGCCCACACGCCCGTCACCTAGCATGTGTGTCACCTTCCACAATTCACATAATACGTATATTCAGGGTTCATACCCTCAGCTCCAAGATTCGAAGAGTTACTTACCTCGAACAAGCCGAATCCAATGTCGAGCAAGCTAAACAATGCTCCAGAAATTCCATTCTGCGCGTATCAACTTCCAAACGACTCGAATCCAGTCACAATTAATTTGATTCAGTCAATACAAATTATTGTAATTAATTCCATAAGGAAATACTAATTTTTTAATAAAAATCCGAAATTAACTCAAAATTTTCCCGTGGGGCCACGTCTCGGAACCCGACAAAAGTTAGAAAATATGAACGCCCCTTCAACCACGAGTCCAACCATATAAATTTTACTCAAATCCGACATCAACTCAACCCTCAAATCTTCAAATTAAACCAAGAGGGTTTTCACAATTTTCCAATTTAATTCACCAATTAAATGTTAAAAACAACCATGGATTCTAGTAATTTGACCAATATTGAGTTAAGAATATTTACTCCGTTGTTTTCCTTAAAAATCTCCCAAATATCGCCTCTTCTCGAGCTCCAAATCGGTAAAAATAAAAAATGGGACGAACTTTAACTCTCTGCCCAGTCACTTCCTTTATGCGATCGCGGACCAACTTAGGCGAGCGAAGCACTAATTTTCATTGCCCAAAAATAACTGTACGCGATCGCGGAAAATTCCACGCGATCGCGAAGCACAGTCTTTGCAAGCCTACGCGATCGCGAACCTTCTCACACGACCGCGAAGCATTAAGCGCGTGGCCCAACTCCTCCCTCTGTTCCTCTTCGCGAACGCGACCTAGCCCACGCATTCGCTATGCATAGCCTGGTCCAACCTATGCGATCATGGATGCCTTCACGCGATCACATAGCACAAAATCTCACTGCTCCAACTTAGCCTATACGATCGCGGACATTCTTATGCGATCGCGTAGATGGAAACCAGTGACAAAAAACCAGCATTCTTCCGCTCGAATTCAAAGTCTAAAATTGATCCGTTAGCCATCCGAAACTCACCCGAGGCCCCCGAGACCTCAACCAAATACACCAACAAGTCCTAAAACATGATACGAACTTAGTCAAAACCTCAAATCACATCCAACAACGCTAAAACCATGAATCATACCCCCATTCAAGCCAAATGAACTTTGAAACTTCAAATTTCTACAAACGATACCGGAACTTATCAAATCACGTCCGATTGACCTCTAATTTTGCACACAAGTCATGATATCAAAAAGTCAACCCCTGGTCAAACTTTCAAAAATTTGACTTTCGTCATTTCAAGCCTAATTCCCCTACGAACTTCCAAATAATTTTTCGGACGCGCTCTTAAGTCGAAAATCACCATACGGAGCTATTGGAATCATCAGAATTTAAATCTGAGGTCGTTTACACATAAGTCAACATCCGGTTAACTTTTTCCAACTTAAGTTTTCAATTATGAGACTACGTGTCTCATTTCACCCCAAAATCCTTCCGGACCCGAACCAACTAACCCGGTAAGTCATAAAATAATTGTAAAGCACAAATTGAGCAGTTAATGGGGAAACGGAGTTGTAATATTCAAAACGAATGGCTGGGTCGTTACATGCAGGTGTCGCAAATATGACCTGGGGTTCGCAAATGTGAACCCTGCAAATGCAAGAAATCAATCGCAAAAGCGAAGAACCTCACATCCCTGCTGTCATCGCAAATGCAATGATTTATTTGCAAATGCGAACTTTGGACACCTCGCAAATGCGACCATTAAGATCGCAAATGCGAACAGCTCACCCATGCCCCATCTATCGCAAATGCGAATTCTGAGTTCGCAACTGCAAACCTGGCAGACTTCATCCTATTATCGCAAATGCGATCCAAAACTCGTAAATGCGAGACCTAAGGCATCTGTGCAAAAACTAGCAGACTTAAACTCTATCAAATACTCCGCTACGCGTCTGAAACTCACCCGAGCCCTCGGGGCTCCAAGACAAACAACAATACAAGTCTAAAAACATAATACAAACTCTCTTGTGCGATCAAATTATCAAAATAACATCAGAAACCACGAATCGGACCTCAAAGGACATGAATTCAACTTGAAACTCAAGAACTTCTAAAAACACAACCGCGCATCTGATTCCTAGCAAATCAACTCGAAATGATGCCAAACTTTGCGGACAAGTTCCAAATGACAAAACAGACTTATTCCAAGTGCCGAAATAGAAATCCAAACGCGATAGCTATGAAGTCAACCTACAGTCAAACTTATCAAAATTCTAAGCCTTTAAATTTCCAACTTTCAGTAAAATAACACAAATCAACCTACAGACCTTCGAATTCGATTCCGGGCACACGCTCAAGTCTAAATTCATGATACAAACCCATTGGAGCCATCAAAAAACAAACCTCAGACAACATTTTTAGCTTAAGCTTTTAAAGTGAGAATCACTCATCCAAATTCATTCCGAAACCTTCGAAAATCAAATCTGACCATGCACGCAAGTCATAATACATAATATGAAGCCAGTCAAGATCTCGAACCACTAAACAGAACCTTAAAGTTCAAAAAGATTGGTCGTATCGTTATAGTAGGTTCGTGTTATATTTTGGAATTGGTAGGTATGATTGGACGGGGTCCCTAGGGTTTCAGTTGTGTTTCATATAGGTTTCGAACCATTTTTCATTATTTTGGAACTACTAGTTTTCTGATGTTCTGGTGTGCTTTGCGATCGCAGATGGATTATAGCAGTCTCGGAGAGTATTTTGGTGGAAGGTGATGTTTTCTCTTCACGTTTGCGATTGGGTGGTCGCATTCGCTTAGAAGGGGAGGTTGGTTGGGTGCGTCAGCTTTTAGCCTTCACGTTCGTGTAGGAAGGATTGCGTTCACATAGGCTCAACTTTGGTAGGAATCGCGATCGCGACCAGATCTTCGCGTTCGCGTAGGGTTTTTAGAGGTAGCTTTTGGTTTGTGCTTCACGATCGCGAAGTAAGTCCCGCGATCGTGAAAGGCATCGCTGGGTAGTCACTTAAGTATTCTATTTCGAGGGTTTTAGTCATTTTACCATATTTTGAGTTTGGGAGCTCGGATTAAGGCAATTTTGGAGAGGAGTTTTACGATTTGACTTAGGGTAAGTATTTTTTACTCGGATTTATTTATTATTCATGATTCCAACCTTGATTTTTAGCATTTGAAGAGTGAATCGAAGTGAGAAAATTGAGAATTTTAGTAAAAACTTATCGAAAGTAAAAATTGATGATTTGAGGGTCGATTTGAGGTCGGATTTGGATGAAACGCATATATTTGGACTCATATTGGAATGGAAATTAGGAATTTATGAGTTTTATCGGGTTCTGGAGTGCGGGTCTGGGGTTGACTTTATATAATTGTATCAAGATCATAGCTTTATTATTTGGGGTTACTTTCTATGGCTTTTATTGATAATATTAAGTTATTTTGGCTATATTTGAGCCGTCCGGAGGTTGATTGACGTAGGAAGGAATTTCTAGAGTACTGATTTAGCTTGCTTGAAGTAACTATCTTACCTAAATTTGGTTAAGGCACTAATTTTCTGAGTTATTAGTGATAGCTACGTGCTATGGATGGCGCATATGTGAGGGGATTGAGCCCATGTGTGTACATCGTGATATCCTGCTCGGAGTTGTGATTAGGTTATTATATGTCTTGTATTGATTGTTAAGCTTCATGTTATTATACCTCTTATGTTGTATTCCCTTTGTGAGCTATTTGAATCATGTTAGAGTTTATTTGTTGGTTGATCTCATGTTCAAACGTGTTAGTTGCTATTCTTGTAGCGTAATTGCCTGACTAGAACTGTGGTAGCACACTTCCCAGATGACTACACTTTAGCATGTCACTTCTATTACTCCATGAGTATGTAAATTGATATCTATTGTTCATGTACATGTATCATTCTATATGATCTCAGGGTGATATGGACTGGGTTGATAGCACGTGAGTTGTCTGTACGGTGGTTATATATGCATGTGAATTGTCTGTGCAATATGCGCATAAAGATCCATCCCCCTAGAGTCACTTTTTCATATTTCTCTCTTGATTGTGTACACGCGGTATGAGGAAAACAAGCCAGTGTGTGTTATGATTATTGCATGTTTTCTCTACTTGTAATTTTCTTGGATGTATACATGTTTTATTCGCACATTTTCTCTATATGCTAGATGAGGAATGTATACATGCCTCATTTTGTATATCTTCTCTTTATGATGGTTTAATCAACTAAAACAGAGAATGTTACATTATCTTGTGCACCGGGGAGGATTTATTTGTGATTCATGACTTTTTGATATTATTGATGCGTACTTGTGAGATTCATGAACTGTACAGGTGGTTAGCGAGTATCATTATTAATTTTTGTCTCTATTACCTTGTTGAGATTAGTTATGATACTTGATTAGTACATGGGGTCGGTTGTACTCATACTACACTTTGCATTTAATTGTGCAGATTCAGATGTTGGACGGAGCTGTGGGTAGTTGTGATATGTTGTTGTGATTGTCTTCGAGAGACGAGGTAGAGTTGTATCTCGACCGCTGACTTTAGCGTCTTTTTTTATTTTAGTACTGTTTTTTCATTCAGACAGTATTTGTACTTTGTATTTCAGAGCTCATGACTCTATATTTACCAGTTCTGGGGAATTTATTATGTATCGATGCAGCTATTTTATGTTATTGGCTTTAGACTTGTATTATTCTTGTTATTTATGTTATCTTGTCCTGTTCTTATTATGTTAGGCTTTCCTAGCAAGTGAGTTATGTGGCATCATGACCGGTTAGTGGATTTGAGTCGTGACAGTTGGTCACGTGTAAGAGGAATTACAAAGTGGCAGGGAGCCCAAGAAGCAACAGTATCATGTTGAGGTCTTATTTTCTCTTAGTTCAAGATAGGTGCAAGGAAAACAGTGTTCCACAAAATCAACATGATGAGATAAATAAAGGCGAGAGTTTTACAGGATCATAACATTTATAAGCACTCTAATTTTGTGAATATCCTAGGAAAAGACGAGGAGTTAAGTGTGGTTGTAATTTATTCTGATTGTTGGGACGCAACTTAGGATAACATAAACAACCAATGACACGTAGTTTGGCAGAGTACCATATAATCTGAGATAAGCTGAATCATTATCTAAATTTCGGGTAGGCAGCCTATTGATTAAGTAGGCAGCAATAGTAAAGGCATATGAACAAAACTTTAGAGGAAGATTTGATTGTATAACAATGTACATGTCTCCTCAACATAGCAATGACGACGCTCGGTAGTAGCATTGTGTTCAGGTGTATAGGGAGAAGAAAGAAAATGTAACGGCTTCAAAGAATGAACGAAGATGAATAAATTCCCAGCCATTGTCAGAGTAAAAATATATAATGGGCTTTTGAAATAATTTTTCCACAATTCTTTTAAACTTTGGAAACACAATTGAAACATCAGATTTTCTCTTTAGAGGAAATAGCCAGATATGTTTCGTACAATGATCTACAAATATTACATAATATTGAAAACCACAAAATAGAAACTTCCGGCGTAGCATCCCAAACATCAAAATAAATATATTCTAAAGGAGCAGAACTTTGTATCGAAGATTTATAAAAAGAAGTCTTATGCATTTTATTGCATTTACAAGAGTTGCTAAAGATATTCTTCTCTAAAGATGAAACATTTAAAAGCTTCAAAATATGACAAAGAGTGGGAGTGCAAGGATGCCCGAGACATGATGCCAATTGAGAGCAGTGGTGGTGGAAGAGGTGTTGACTTGATCAATAGATGCAACTTGTAGAGCAGACTTAGAAGGCCACGGATATACACCGTCCTTAGGCTTCCCCACTATCAGAGGTACCCCCATGTAGTATTCCTTCAGAACAAACGAGTAAGGTGAGAATTCAACTGAAACATGGTTATCATTATACAATTGATAAACAAAAATAAGTTTCTTTTTCATATGAGGCACACATAAAATATTAGTCAAGTTTAGAGGTGTAGAGGGAGAGGGTAGGAGAGCAGATCATATATGGGTAATCTTGTGAGATTTACCATCACTAAGCATGAAATCCTCAGTACCATCATATTCAGATTGAAGAGAAATGTTTTGTAAATCTTGTGTAATATAGTGCGAGGCACCAGAGTCAACAAGCCATTTTGGATCCCCATTGGTGGACTGTGAAGCATAGTTAGCTTTAGGCTGCTAAATGTTGGGCTGGTTGGGGTTGCTCGAAGAACCACTGGATCTGGTACCTATAACAGCACATAAAATGGCAACTAATTTCCTGCAGTGCTTGACATGGTGGCCAGGTTTGTCACACAATTGACAAGTGTACTTGGGTCCATTGTTTTGACCACCAGAACGACATCATTGATTGCTTCCATTTCCGTTCCGAACAGAAGAGAAAACATTTCTTTGATTGGAACGTGAGTTATTGGTATACCGATTGGAATTTCGGTTGATAGATGTGGTAGGTTTAGCAGCAAAGTTCATCATGATTGGCGCTATAGTCTAGGATGACCGGCGAGTCAAGTGAGCTTCAAAGTCAGTCAACTTCTCGTGAAGCTCTTGAAGCTTGAAAGGTAATGGGTGTTTCACGAGCACGAAGTGCATAGGCAATGCTATCATACTCGAAAGGAAGGCCATGTACAACATGAAGAAAAACTTCATCAGTGGATATGTGAACACCAACTGATGCAAGCTTGATACAGATCTCTTTAACTTTTTGCAATTAGACAGTGATGGAAAGATTCCCTTTTTGAATATTATTCAAGTCTTCTCTCAAGCTCATTCTGCGAGCATGCGATGGCTTGGCATAAGTCATGTCAAGATTTTGCCCAAACGCATAGGAAGTTTTATCACTGCCCAGAAAGCAAGCTAGTCGCGGTACAGACTTTTTGGATTGTACAGTACGTTGGGGAGTTGAAAGAAAATTATTGCAGAACATGACATTTCTGCGGTCCATTATGCGATCACAGAACTACTCCGCGAACCGCAGATCCGCCGCAGAGTGGAGCAGAAAAATGGGTCAATTTTGGAGGTCGTTTTGCGGTCAACTATGCGACTGCATTATCATTTCGCGAGTCGCACATCCGTTGCAGAACCAGCATGAGAAAACTTCAGAGGAAGATACTACGACGCATTATGCGACCGCATAACTGATCTGCGGACCGCAGATCAGTCACAGACTGGACTTTGCGGGCCGTAGACCTGATCTGCGGTGCACTCTGCGACCGCCTAGTTGAGTTCGGAGGGTCCATTTTCTGATTTTATAACCCGATCCCATTTTTATAAAACAACCTTGGGGATAATTTTAGAAGGTTCAAAATGCTATCTTAGAGAGAGGAAAGTACTCTAGAGTGAGAGAAGGAATCCCTAAGCTATTTTTTCATCAATCATTGCTCAAGGATCGGAGAATTCACAAGGAAACCATGCTAGTTGTCTTTTAAAGAGGAAAGGTTCTAGCCCTAGCTTTCCATTTCATATTTGGGGTAGAAGATGGGTAATGAGGAGTGTGATTCTTGGGTATGAGAGTGTTATTTATGCATGCATGTACCATCAACGTTTGTGGGAAGGTTATTGAGCTCAAATGGGTAAATGTTGGGTTGTGGGATGAAGGAATCCACCATAGAAAAACCTTGAAATCAGAATGCACACCTAGCATTTGATAAAATGCTTAAATGAGCTGAACCTATGAATATCTTCCTAATTATGGTTCAATTTTATCATGTCTCTAAATAGATCGAAGTTGCTAGGATTTTCGGAATATTGTGGTAATTTAAGGAAAGTTTAAAGCGAGGTATGTTGGCTAAAATTTTCTCTTAGAATAGAATCCCATGATGTTCTCGTAAGTCTAAAGTACGATGGGCCAAATTCTTATTTCTCATGTTCCGAGTTATTCATTATAAATTTGACTATTCCGAATAAATTTTGTGTCGAAAGATATATGTTCAAAATGTGTTCCGAATGCTCTTATCATATTATGTTATCCTTTGGAAATGTGTTCAAAGTATGGGTTGTGTATTAAAATATTATGAATTCGAGTCGTGTTTCAAATGAAAGTTAGTATGCCAAATTGTAGAAGAAGACTCAATGTGCTTAAGACTCTTATTTGCTCATATGTATACTTAAAGTGTTGATTAAAAATTCTTTGTTATTGATAATCCATGATGATGTTTGAAAGTAAAAGGGGTGAGCATAAAATATGAAATACGACCAACGTGCCAAGAATGATATTACATTTGTGGCCACTAGTGCCGATGAAATGAATAGATGTGTAAAAGAATTATGAAATGAGCTGAAAATCCTCTATACAATAACACATTTTGGGAGCATCGTTAGTCACCGATGAAGGGTAGGTTAAAATAACATAACTCCAAAACTACACGTGCGAGTGTAGGAGTGATTGAGGGGTAAATCCCTATACCAATGTGTTGAGAACATTCCCCTTAAATGGGATGAGATTGATGTGTTGAGGTTATTCCTCTTAAATGGGATAAGATTGATATGTTGAGATTATTCCCTTAATTAAGATGAGATGATTGCTAGTAGAGGTTGATGTCGATCTACACGGTATTGTGGTGAGACGACCTAGCCGATCGGGTCGAGATCGGACGCCATGTCGCGCACATGGTGGTGATTGTGATTGTGATTGTATGTCTTTGTATAAGATGTCCTAGCCGATCGGGCCATGATCGGCCTCCATGCTAAAACACGGTGGTCTATCAGTACTAAAGATCTCCCAACCCAAAATATTGAAATTTACTTGAAAACTTATCTTGCTCCTAACTTGATGCTTTTGTATTATTTGAAGCTTTCATTTTGATCCTATGATTGTTTCTCCTCGTATTGTTACTCGTTTTATTGAGAGGGTAATGTTCCCAAGGGGGGAATGATGTTACACCCTATATTTTCGTACGTAAAAATGCATCGTAAGCAAACTAATGTAGGACCAAAAATGAGATAATATTTAAAAGTATATAAAGTAATTTAATCATGTTACCTCTGAGGTTACAAATATTGAAGATCATGAACAACAAGTACAAAGAGGGTTGGACGGTTCAGAAGCTAAAGCAATTGAAGAAAATAATGTTTCGTCGAAAGTCGACAAGTTGGGAATGTTATAACATATATCTTTGGGGTGAGACTAGGGTGCTTAACATGATAAGGAGATTATGTTATGATTTATATTAGTCGTATGACATCCGTGTGTTATGTTTTGAAGTCAAGAGAGTTGTGGAACAAAAGTCGATAAAAGTCATCACAAGTTACATTCATAAGTTTTACTGAAACTTTGGGTCAAATGTAACTACGATTTTCTCCCAATATACTTAGAGTTATGGGGTGTTCCACCCATCAAATTAAATATCTATGAGTGTATTTTCCAACGCATTAAACCATTTGTCAATATGACATTGGAGTAGAAAGATATGGGCATTTGTGCGATACTGCGCAAGCTGCTAGGTGACAAGTAGGTGTGTCACCTACTTGCTTAAATGAGAGCCCAAAAAAATGGGCCATTTCGGGTCGTCCAAAGAGGCCTTTTAAGGGCCTATTTTCTTCATATATTAGACTTAAAATAGAGCATAATAACCAGACATAAGCTCTGCAAAGAATCCTCCCAAAAATTTCCCACAAACCCTAATTGATTTTCTCTCCCTTTCAAGTTCCAATTGGAGGTAAAACCTAGAGTTTGAAGAACCAAGATAAGCGCTGAGTTATCCAACAAATAAGGTTAGTTTACTGCTCTCTTTCATCCAATTTTTCTTTTGTAAATTCATGGTAAGTCCTTCTATACTTGTAAGAACTCACAGGACGGTGATCGGAAGCCGTGAGTTCGAGTTATTCACTTGTAGCGGACTGTTTTGTGTTGCTGTTAGGCTGCGTGTTTTACTACTATTTTGTGGAGTTTTGGAGGAGGAAGGGGGTTTATAAACACCATATAAATGTAGGGTGGTTGGCTGGTCGTTCGTCATAACATTTTCGGGTCGTTTGATGCTACTACGGTGGTCGTTTTGTGTACGAAGAGATTGGGGTGTGTTGGGCTGTTTTGTAGTATTTGATGGTGTATATAGGGCTGGAAAATGATGTATATATGTTGTTATTGTTCTGTTCTTGTATGGTTCGTGTTATATTGAATTTGGAGGAAGTAAGGATTATAGGGGAGATGCTGCCCGTTTTAATACAAAATAAGTTTGTCATTCGTTGTGCGATAGTTGTACCTTTCGTAACTTAACGATAGTATTATTATCATTCTTGTAGATTAAGGTGCGAAGAGGTGAGTTCAACTTGGTGATTGGAAAGATTGTGATAAGGTATGTTAAGGCTAAGCCTTCCTTCATTTTGGCATGATCTCGTAGCTACATGTGTTAGTAATGAGACAAAAAGAGAAGTTCATATTCATGAATTTATTCACACTATTCTAGTCTCATAAGTTACAATATTATTCCTTATCGAGACTCTATATTCAATTTTAGTATTGTCTTCTTCCAGTCAAGAGAGCAGCAAGCCTATATATACAGTATTACAGTATTTTCATTACCATCGAGCTATAATCGATGGGCAGGCCCCTATTGGGCAACCTCTAATCAGATGGAAAGTTATATACCGAGCCTACTGTGGCCGAGTGCCTATGAGCGAGCCTAGCATGGTCAAGATACATAGCCTAGTATGGCCGAGCGCCTATGAGCGAGCTTACTATGGCAGAGCAGTTATATATACCGAGCCTTATAAGGCCGTACAATTATTTTACTTACTATATTGAAGGAGTTGAGTCAGTATCAGCAGGTAAGTATATCTCCAGATCATCTTTGACTCCCAGTTACTTCCAGTTATTATATTATCAGTTCAGTTTCGATTTTCAGTTATGTTATTGCCTTACATACTCGGTACATTATTTCGTACTGACGTCCCTTTTCCGGGGATGCTGCATTTCATGCATGCAGGTTCAGATAGACAGACGAGTAGATCTCCTCAGTAGGTGTTTCCCGAGTTCAGCCTGATCGGTAAGCTCCACGTCTTTCGGAGTTGCCAGGTCTAGAGTGTTGTGTACATCTTATGTATATCTGTATATATGTTATGGGTAGGTCGGGGCCCTGTTCCGATCATAGTACATCTATCAGTAGAGGCTTGTAGACATATCCTGTTGGTTAGTGCAGTATGTTGGGTTTGTAGGCCTGGTATGTATAATTTGGTGGTTTGTCTGCTGTAGTAGCTATGACGGCCTTTTCAGCCTAGCTTTATATTGATGTTTAGTTAGCACTAGTTTCCATTCAGTTTTATATTTTGCTTCGCAAATTGTCTTACAAGGTGGCCCCATGGCCAAAGTATGACATTATGTGTTCAGAGTCCCTTAGTCGCAATTTGGTACGCCAGGTTAGGTGAGGCACCGGGTGCTTGTCTCGCTCCTAGGTTCGGGGCGTGACAAACTTGGTATCAGAGCAGTTCTATCCTAGGGAGTCTACAAGCCGTGTCTAGTAGAGTCTTGTTTATAAATATGTTGTGCACCACATTATATAAGCAGGGCACTACAGGGCATTTAGGAGTTAGTTACCCTTCTTTGAAATCTAAATCGTGCTGCAGAACTGAGTTATAGAAAATTTGAATTAAACTTATGTGTTGGTGTTTGCATGCACAGATGACGGTGACTAGGAAGACTACGGCTAGCCAAAGGAGAGATACAGCAGTAGGTGAGGGGACCAGCAGGGTACCCCCAGTAGATGGGGCCCAGTCTGAGGCTCAAGGCGAGACCCCTACTCAGCCATTACCGGCTCCTCCACCAACTACGGAGATTCCTAGGGAAACCGCACATCCAGTTCCCCCTCCACTTCCATCAGATCAGGACTTAAGGAGTGCGGTGCATTTGTTGACACAGTTGGTAGCTACCCAGCAACAGGCTAGGGCATCAGCTAGTGCAGGAACTTCTGAGGGGTCTGGGAGTTCAAGGGTCCGAGAGTTTATTGCTTTGAGTCCCCCAGAGTTCACGAGGACAGATCAAAGGGAGGACCCACAGGATTTCATAGATCAGCTTCACAGGATCTTTCGTGTTATGCATGCCACGGAGAAAGAGGCAGTTGAGCTAGCAGCTTTTCGACTCCGAGATATAGCCATCCTTTGGTACGAGGGATGGGAGAGTTCCAGGGGACGTGATGCACCTCCAGCTATTTGGGAGAATTTTTCAAATGCCTTCCTTGACCAGTACTTACCACGGGAGATCCGACAGGCTCGAGTCGATCAGTTTCTAGCCCTCAAGCAGGGTAATATGAGTGTTCGAGAGTATAGTCTCCGTTTTGACTCATTGGCCAGATATGCACCATCCATAGTTGCTACTATGTGGGACAGGATTCACAGGTATATAGCATGGTTAGCCCCAGAGTTAACCGAGGCATGTGCCACCACAGCATTGCAGGATAGTATGGATATCTCCCGGATTCAGGCATTCGCCCAGAATATAGAAAGGGGTAGGCGTCGGCAGCAGGGTACAGAGAGCGCTGAGCAAGGGCAACGTAAGAGGATGAGATTTCCCAGGTCTCAGGAGCAATATCAGGGTAGTTATAGGACCCAGTACTTCGGACGGCCACCTAGGCCTCCGCCACCTCAGTTACAGGGTTACAGGTATGACCGCTATACTCAGTCAGGACTAGGTGAGAGCTCACGGGCGTCGGGTTTGCAGCGACAGCGAGGATCTGTGCAGACATGGTCATTTCCTCCACGGTGTGACATCTGTGGTAGAGGACACTTGGGCCAATGCCGAGCAGGTTCTGATGCTTGTTATACATGTGGGCGTCCAGGGCATATGATGCGAGATTGCCCAAATAGAGATTCGGGGGGAATGGCACAACCAGCGAGTTCAGCAACAGGATCATCTATGTCCGTGCATCCTTCAGGGTG
The DNA here is from genome assembly GCF_000715075.1 of Nicotiana tabacum. Taxonomy (NCBI): domain Eukaryota; kingdom Viridiplantae; phylum Streptophyta; class Magnoliopsida; order Solanales; family Solanaceae; genus Nicotiana; species Nicotiana tabacum. The sequence goes on along the minus strand of NC_134092.1, from coordinate 87,258,682 downwards.
CGAGTCTCAGTCTTCGGCTGGTAGAGGTCGGGGCAGAGGTAGAGGTTCCAGTTCAAGTGGTAATCAGAACCGTATCTATGCTTTAGCGGGTCGACAGGACCAGGAGTCTTCACCAGACGTTATGACAGGTATATTAACCATTTGCTCTCACGATGCTTATGCTTTGATAGACCCAGGATTTACTTTATCGTATATTACCCCATTTGTCGCGAGGAAGTTTGGTATAGTGCCTGAAATACTAAGTGATCCTTTTGCGGTATCTACACCGGTCGGAGAATCGATTATTGCTAGACGGGTTTACCGAGGTTGTACGGTGAGAATTTGTAGTCGTCAGACCTCAGCTGACCTAGTTGAGCTAGAGATGATGGATTTTGATGCTATCATGGGCATGGACTGGTTGGCAGCTTGCTATGCCACAGTTGATTGCCGAGCAAAGGCAGCCAGATTTCATTTTCCGGGTGAGCCAGTCCTTGAATGGGTAGGTAATACACCAACACCCAGAGGTAGGTTTATTTCCTATCTGAAGGCGAGGAAAATGATCGCAAAAGGGTGCATTTATTATATTGTGCGAGTTAGAGATGCAGATGCTGAGATACCTACACTTCATTCTATTCCCGTAGTCAAAGAGTATGCAGATGTGTTTCCAGATGAGCTTCCAGGTATTCCTCCAGAGCGAGAGATTGATTTTAGCATCGATTTGCTTTCAGGAACTCAACCAATATCCGTCCCTCCATATAGAATGGCACCTGGCGAATTGAAGGAGTTGAAGGAGCAGTTAAAAGATTTGCTGGAGAAAGGTTACATCAGGCCCAGTACCTCACCTTGGGGTGCACCAGTACTATTTGTGCGGAAGAAAGACGGCTCACTGAGGATGTGTATCGATTATAGGCAGCTGAACAAGGTAACTATTAAGAATAAGTATCCACTTCCAAGGATCGATGACTTGTTTGATCAGTTGTAGGGGGCTAGATGCTTTTCAAAGATAGATTTGAGGTCGGGGTACCACCAAGTCAGAGTTCGGGAAAAAGATATTCCAAAGACAGCCTTCAGGACCCGATATGGCCACTTCGAGTTCCTTGTCATGTCCTTCGGGTTGACTAATGCACCCGCTGTATTTATGGACTTGATGAATAGCCTATTCCGACCATTTTTAGATCTGTTCGTGATAGTATTTATTGATAATATTTTGGTTTATTCTCGTTCAGAGGATGAGCATGCGGACCACCTGCGAGCGGTACTCCAAACCCTCCGTGATCGTAAGTTGTATGCTAAGTTTTCTAAATGTGAGTTCTGGTTGAAGTCTGTAGCATTCTTGGGGCATATTGTATCAGATGAAGGGATAAAGGTGGACACTCAGAAGATTGAGGCCGTGAAATCTTGGCCTAGACCTACCACTCCGACAGAGGTTCGTAGCTTTCTAGGCTTAGCAGGATACTATCGGAGGTTCGTAGAGGGTTTTTCTTCCCTTTCGGCACCATTGACGAAGTTGACACAGAAAGAAACTAAGTTTCAATGGACAGAGGCTTGTGAGCGAAGTTTCCAAGAGCTTAAGAACAGGTTGACCTCAGCTCCAGTTCTAACACTTCCAGAGGGTCTAGAGGGTTATGCCGTGTATTGAGATGCATCAGGTGTCGGGTTAGGATGTGTACTGATGCAACATGGGAAGGTAATTGCGTATGCTTCAAGGCAATTGAGGAAGCACGAGAGGAATTATCCGACCCACGACCTCGAGTTAGCTGCGGTTGTCCATGCACTTAAGATATGGCGGCATTATTTATATGGTGTTCATATTGATGTATTTACTGATCATAAAAGCCTACAATATATCTTCAAGCAGAAAGAGTTAAATTTATGACAGAGGCGATGGCTTGAGTTATTGAAAGATTACGATGTTAACATTCTTTACCATCCAGGAAAAGCTAATGTTGTAGCAGATGCATTAAGTCGCCGATCTATGGGTAGCTTAGCACATGTAGAGCCCAAGAAAAGACAATTAGCTAGAGAGATTCATCAATTGTCTTCATTGGGGGTTCGGTTAGTAGATTCTGAGGATGGTGGAGTTGTACTCCAAAACACTACAAAATCATCCCTCATAGCGGAAGTCAAGGAAAGGCAGTACGAGGACCCAGAGTTGGTCGAGCTGAGAGAGCGAGTTCCACAGCAGAAGAAGCCACTGTTAGAGCTAAAGGGAGATGGGGTTCTCAGATATAGGGGTCGTTTGTGTGTTCCAGATGTAGCAGGGCTACGAGACAGGATTATGTCAGAGGCACATTATTCATGGTATTCCATCCATCCTGGGTCGACGAAGATGTATCATGACATTAAGGATGTGTACTGGTGGAACGATATGAAAAAGAACATTGCTGAGTTTGTCGCCCAATGTACTAGTTGCCAGCAAGTGAAGATAGAGCACCAGAAGCCTGGAGGGCTAATGCAGACTATAGAGATCCCGACATGGAAATGGGAGGCGATAAACATAGACTTTATCGCGGGTTTACCTCGTTCTAATCGTAAGTTCGATTCCATATGGGTGATAGTCGATAGGCTCACGAAATCAGCTCACTTCCTACCGGTCAGATCTACATATATAGCAGAAGATTATGCAAAGTTATATATTAAGGAGATAGTGCGGCTACACAGAGTACCAGTTTCTATTATATCTGACCGTGGGGCTCAGTTTACAGCACATTTTTGGAGGTCATTTCAGAGAGGTCTAGGGACTCAGGTGAATCTCAGCACAGCTTTTCATCCACAGACTGATGGACAAGCCGAGCGCACAGTTCAGACGCTCGAGGATATGTTACGAGTATGTGTGTTGGATTTTAAAAGAAGTTGGGATGAACATCTACCTCTTGTCGAGTTTGCATATAATAACAGTTACCACTCCAGTATTCAGATGGCTCCGTATGAGGCTTTGTATGGGCGTAAGTGCAGATCTCCTATAGGGTGGTTTGATGTTAGGGAATCTGGGTTATATGGGCCAGACCTGGTTCAACAGGCCATAGAGAAAGTAAAACTTATCCGGGAGCGACTGTTGACAGCTCAGAGTCGTCAGAAGTCATATTCTGACGTGCGGCGACGAGACTTAGAGTTCAGGATTAATGACTGGGTATTCTTAAAGGTATCACCTATGATGGGCATGATGAGGTTTGGCAAGAAAGGCAAGCTTAGCCCACGGTATATTGGGCCTTATAGGATCATTCGGAGAGTGGGCCAAGTAGCTTATGAATTAGAGTTGCCCTCAGAATTGGAGTCTGTCCATCCGGTTTTTCATGTATCTATGCTACGGAAGTGTATTGGCGATCCTACCCGAGTGGTGCCCATGGATGATGTACAGATTACAGAGGACTTGTCATACGAGGAAATTCCAGTTGCCATCCTAGACCGACAAATCCGCAATCTACGAAATAAGGAGGTAGCTTCCGTAAAGGTTTTTTGGAGGAGCAAGAATGTAGAAGAGATGACGTGGGAATCGGAGGAAGAAATGAAGTCTAAATACCCCCACCTATTTCAAACTGAAGATATGGCTCGAGATGGGATGCTACAACACAGCTCTATTCAGGCTAGCAGGTCATCAGGTAAGCTTTTATTTTTCACTTTTAGTATTTATGATTTACGGTTGGTGAGGCAAAGTGTTGCTATTTATAAACATTGGCCATGTGTGGCATGCATAGTATGTTTTCTGGCTACGTACAGGTTGGTTTTAACCTAGTGTACGAAGAATACTCTGGCAAAAGCTTCCAAAGTCTCTAAGAGTAAACATTCGAGGACGAATGTTCCCAAGGGGGGAATGATGTTACACCCTATATTTTCGTACGTAAAAATGCATCGTAAGCAAACTAATGTAGGACCAAAAATGAGATAATATTTAAAAGTATATAAAGTAATTTAATCATGTTACCTCTGAGGTTACAAATATTGAAGATCATGAACAACAAGTACAAAGAGGGTTGGACGGTTCAGAAGCTAAAGCAATTGAAGAAAATAATATTTCGTCGAAAGTAGACAAGTTGGGAATGTTATAACATATACCTTTGGGGTGAGACTAGGGTGCTTGACATGATAAGGAGATTATGTTATGATTTATATTAGTCGTATGACATCCGTGTGTTATGTTTTGAAGTCAAGAGAGTTGTGGAACAAAAGTCGATGAAAGTCATCACAAGTTACATTCATAAGTTTTACTGAAACTTTGGATCAAATGTAACTGCGATTTTCTCCCAATATACTTAGAGTTATGGGGTGTTCCACCCATCAAATTAAAGATCTATGAGTCTATTTTCCAACGCATTAAACCGTTTGTCAATATGATATTGGAGTAGAAAGATATGGGAATTTGTGCAATACTGCGCAAGCTGCTAGGTGACAAGTAGGTGTGTCACCTACTTGCTTAAATGAGAGCCCAAAAAAGGGGCCATTTCGGGTCGTCCAAAGAGGCCTTTTAAGGGCCTATTTTCTTCATATATTAGACTTAAAATAGAGCATAATAACCAGACATAAGCTCTGCAAAGAATCCTCCCAAAAATTTCCCACAAACCCTAATTGATTTTCTCTCCCTTTCAAGTTCCAATTGGAGGTAAAACCTAGAGTTTGAAGAACCAAGATAAGCGCTGAGTTATCCAACAAATAAGGTTAGTTTACTGCTCTCTTTCATCCAATTTTTCTTCTGTAAATTCATGGTAAGTCGTTCTATACTTGTAAGAACTCACGGGACGGTGATCGGAAGCCGTAAGTTCGAGTTATTCACTTGTAGCGGACTGTTTTGTGTTGCTGTTGGGCTGCGTGTTTTACTACTATTTTGTGGAGTTTTGGAGGAGTAAGGGGGTTTATAAACACCATATAAATGTAGGGTGGTTGGCTGGTCGTTCGTCATAACATTTTCGGGTCGTTTGACACTACTACGGTGGTCGTTTTGTGTACGAAGAGATTGGGGTGTGTTGGGCTGTTTTGTAGTATTTGATGGTGTATATAGGGCTGGAAAATGATGTATATATGTTGTTATTGTTTTGTTCTTGTATTGTTCGTGTTATATTGAATTTGGAGGAAGTAAGGATTATAGGGGAGATGCTGCCCGTTTTAATACAAAATAAGTTTGTCGTTCGTTGTGCGATAGTTGTACCTTTCGTAACTTAACGATAGTATTATTATCATTCTTGTAGATTAAGGTGCGAAGAGGTGAGTTCAACTTGGTGATTGGAAAGATTGTGATAAGGTATATTAAGGCTAAGCCTTCCTTCATTTTGGCAGGATCTCGTAGCTACATGTGTTAGTAATGAGACAAAAAGAGAAGTTCATATTCATGAATTTATTCACACTATTCTAGTCTCATAAGTTACAATATTATTCCTTATCGAGACTCTATATTCAATTTTAGTATTGTCTTCTTCCAGTCAAGAGAGCAGCAAGCCTATATATACAGTATTACAGTATTTTTATTACCATCGAGCTATAATCGATGGGCAGGCCCCTATTGGGCAACCTCTGATCAGATGGAAAGTTATATACCGAGCCTACTGTGGCCGAGCACCTATGAGCGAGCCCAGCATGGTCGAGATACATAGCCTAGTATGGCCGAGCGCCTATGAGCGAGCCTACTATGGCAGAGCAGTTATATATACCGAGCCTTATAAGGCCGTACAATTATTTTACTTACTATATTGAAGGAGTTGAGTCAGTATCAGCAGGTAAGTATATCTCCAGATCATCTTTGACTCCCAGTTACTTCCAGTTATTATATTATCAGTTCAGTTTCGATTTTCAGTTATGTTATTGCCTTACATACTCGGTACATTATTTCGTACTGACGTCCCTTTTCCGGGGACGCTACATTTCATGCATGTAGGTTCAGATAGACAGACGAGTAGATCTCCTCAGTAGGTGTTTCCCGAGTTCAGCCTGATCGGTAAGCTCCACGTCTTTCGGAGTTGCCAGGTCTAGAGTGTTGTGTACATCTTATGTATATCTGTATATATGTTATGGGTAGGTCGGGGCCCTGTTCCGATCATAGTACATCTATCAGTAGAGGCTTGTAGACATATCCTGTTGGTTAGTGCAGTATGTTGGGTTTGTAGGCCTGGTATGTATAATTTGGTGGTTTGTCTGCTGTAGTAGCTATGACGGCCTTTTCAGCCTAGCTTTATATTGATGTTTAGTTAGCACTAGTTTCCATTCAGTTTTATATTTTGCTTCGCAAATTGTCTTACAAGGTGGCCCCATGGCCAAAGTATGACATTATGTGTTCAGAGTCCCTTAGTCGCAATTTGGTACGCCAGGTTAGGTGAGGCACCGAGTGCTTGTCTCGCTCCTAGGTTCGGGGCGTGACATTCTATATGTACTAATGTCCTTTTTGTCGGGGGAGCTGCATCTTTAATGGATGCAGGTGGTTCCACAACAGGCGGCATTGATCACTGATAGTGGTACACCCTCTTCCCCGCTGACTTGGTGAGCCCTACTTCATTTCGGGGTCGTGTATCTTTTGTTCCTTATGTATTATTTTTTGAGGCATAGCTGGGGCCTTATTGTCGGCACTATCATAGTGCTCTTTTGTATTCATTAGAGGCTCTGTAGACATAGTGTGGGTTGTACATTGGTGTTAGGAAAATCAAACTAGAATTGTTGTAATTGTATCATATGTTCCACTTCAAACTATGAATGTGTAATGTATTTTTGGAAATCATAAATGAAGTAACAAATGGTAATAAAATTGTGTTGTTCACGTGATCTTCTTATTGTCTAATCAATGGGAATTCACCTTCACTTTATTCATGGGTAAGTTCGGTTAGAAAGCATCTAGCAGGCTTGCTTGACCGGGTTATCCCAGTTGAGCGTCGGGCGCGTTCCCCGAGGTCAGGGCATGACGAACTTGGTATCAGAGCCTAAGGTTATAAAGTGTCCTAGGATGTCTCGGAGCTGTGTCTAGTAAAGTCATTCTTATCGGAGTTTTATCGACCACATCTATAATTAGGAGGCTACTTGGGCATTTAGGAATAATACCATTCTTTGATGTTCTAGGTCATGTGATAGAGCTGATTTTAAGACTGTTCCTCCTTTAACTCGTGCATTACTATAATTTTCAGTACATGGCACCTAGGAAGAAGGCAAGAACTGGCCAATGCCACCCCGCGAGTGACAGTTGATTCTATACTTGATGATGCGGGTGAGCACCCGAGGGGTGAGGATATTCCCCCAACTACTACACCACCTGATTCTACTACTCCTGCTCAGACTGCACCAATTCCTACACCTACTATGGATGAAACGATTCCTCCAACTGATAATCCAATTCCACCTCCAGCCTCAGCTCCCGTTCTTAGTGTTTTTTATAGGGACCTTAGGGGATCCATACAAATGTTGGCTCAGATAGTGGCTTCCCAGTCCCAGAGATCGAGTATTGCACCTGCTTCTTCCAGTCAGCTAGGGGATTCCTCTAGTACCAGGGTGAACAGGTTTCTTCAGTTAGATACTCTAGTTTTCACGGGTACTAATCCCGAGAAGGACCCCCAGGACTTCATTGATGAGATGCACAAGACTCTCCGAGTTATGCATGCTACTGAGACGGAAGCAGTGGAGTTGGATTCATACCGCCTGAAAGAGGTGGCATATTCTTGGTTTGAGCTATGGGAGGAGTCCCGTGAGGAGGGGAGCACTCCGGCGAGGTGGAGTGAGTTTGTTGATGCCTTCATTGATCATTATTTGCCTGTCGAGACTAAGGCAGCCCGTGCCGCTGAGTTTGAAAGCTTGAGGCAAGGTAGCTTAAGTGTGTGTGAGTACCATATGAGATTCGCGTGCCTGTCCAAGTATGCTATATACATGTTGCCAACTATAGAAGCTAGAGTTTTGCCAACTAACAAGTGTTAATCCTCTCTCAATCTGTTTCGAACATTTCCTTTTTCTTTTTTCCCTCTTTGATCGCCCTTTGGTCTAGACAATATGCTGGTACTATATTTCTTTTATGACAGGAGCATTCATTCACATCCCATTTTGCCCTTAATTCATAGTTGGCAGCCTTATTATGCCACACACTTGTCTGCCTCCCATGTACTCATAGTATCATTGGGCCTGGTTTGTTAAGTTTATCACACCACCACTTCATCACTAGTAATCTCACTTTCCAATGTAATATGTAGATATGAACTCCCTCTAACTCTGTTAGTTGATATTCAGTGTCACTCAAGTCGGCTGCATTACAATTGATCCTTTATATCTTCTATTAACACGTGTGCTCTAGGCGAGTCCACCATTCTTATACAAACTATTTTGCGATAAACATGACCATCTCAATTTATAGATTTTCTTCCAATTCTTCTCGACTCATTCTTCCTAATTAGTGAATGGATATACGCTTTTCCATACGTTACATGGTCTTTTCCCTTAGTTGGGAATTCATCCTGCTCGCCTCTCGATACTTGTTGGGATATCCGTGGGAAAGTGTGTTCATCCGTGTAACACTTGACACTTCCTTGCTTGTAAGATTCTTAAAAGACTCTCCATCAAGTCCGGATGCACTCTTGGGTTATTATATCATCACATTTTTATCTCCCACTTGTTCTGTCCTTTTTAAAGCCTTGGAACTTTAGCTAAATGGCAAATCCATGATTAACTCATTCTAAGAACTTGCAAGCCTTTCATATTTGATCTGTAGTACTTCCTTGGGTTCCATTGTCCCTGACTCTCTAACAAGTATAAAACCCTTTTTACAAACCTTACTCTTAGCTTCTAGTATCATTGACCCTGTCATGTATATTATCACATACGAAGAACATACATTTCTTAACCTTCCACATTATTTTTGTACTAGTGGTTTATCATTTGCATATCCTTTCAGAGAATCACGTTATCCCATACCACTTTTTTAGACTACACATGTCTTCAACAAAATATCCAAACATCATAGCTACATGGCCCTACTCTCATTTTATTGTACTTAAGTAGCCTTGCCATGGCCCTCCCCCCCCCCCAAAACTTGGGGTGAATGTTTCACAGTTCGACACAAGTCTTGAATTTAGAAATTTTGGGGACACATGTTTCACATCTCTAGTCCTCTTGTACATGATTGAATATTAGGGAGATTTAAGTCCCCATGTTACTAACCTCATAAGTACTCTAATCTTATTTAGCCACACAGGCTTGGGATCCAAATCCCTCATGTCAATATCTTTTTTTTTTGTTTTGTTTTTGGAGTGTAACACAACTTCGCACATTCCTGGGATTTTTATAACATTCATAGTGCTAGAGTTTTCTCATTGTGGGTTCAATTAACTCTCCTTTCATAACTTCTTGTCTCCCGTGAGAGACCTACACATTTATCATTATTCTCCAGGCCATGCCTTTCATATATCACGTGCCTATGTAGCAAATTTACATCTTAGAATCATATACATGGTTCCCATACTATCCACATGTACTAGTTAATCTTAGGTCTCATTTACCACGTCAATGTTTCTTTGGAGGTGGGTAATCACTTCTAGCACTCTTCTCATATAAAGTATGCTCATGGTACTATATACTTATCTTATATGGCCATACCATTCATTCAACATGATACATGTACCATCTGTTTAATATTCAGGCCTTTACCCATTTATCATGTCATATGACAACATTACTTGGAATGAACAAAAGAGCATTTAAACTTACCTTGAATCTCAATGCACGAGTTAGTGGACAATCTCATAGTCAAGCTCTATCGCACGATCTGGAGTGTCGAAGAAGGGTAACATTCCTAAAATGTCCATGTAGCCTCCAACTTATAAATGTGGTCGGCAATACACCGATAAGAAGGACTCTACTAGACACGGCTTCGAGATATCCTAGGACACTTTAAAACCTTAGGCTCTGATACTAAGTTTGTCATGACCCAAACTCGGGGAGCGCGACCGGTGCTCAACCGAGTGAATCCAGTCGAGCAAGCCTGTCATTTTCTACCCAACTCACCCATGATCAAGAGAAAGAATAATTTCATTAATTAGATAGTAGGAAGATCATATACATATAATACCAAAACATTTCTATTACTTTTTTCATCTTTAATATCTCAAAATACACACCTTTTTATAGTCTAAAGTGGAACAAGAGATCAAAACACAACATAATCTGTTTGACTTTTCTAGCACCCATGTACAACCCACATAGTATCTACGGAGCCTCTAAGAGATACAAAAGAGAATTATGATAGTGCCGGCAACAAGGCCCCGGCTATACCTCAAAATGTGATAACAAAATGTACAAAAGATACATGACCTCGGAATGAGGTAGGGCTCACCAAGTCTGCTAGGAGTAAGGTGTACTGCTATCATTGATCAACACTGCCTGTTATAGAACCTCCTGCATCCATTTAAAGATGCAGTGCCCCCGGTAAAAGGGATGTTAGTATTGTCGAATAGTACTAGTATGTAAAGCTAAATACCATCTCAATAGAATGAATAATAATAATGCAAGGGGAAAACAGTCATGAGTTCAATAAGGGCTTCAAACAATACTAAAACATCAAATAAGGATCACATAAGTTTTCAAGTCAATTTCCATGTTATTTGGTTAGGTGATCTTTAGTGCCGATATTCCACAATTCACAATACCTCTGTATTCTTACACGGAGTCTGATCTCGACCTGATCGGCTAGGTTGTCCCATTTGAGACATCAACCATAACCACAATTTCAATTATCATTTTCATCACAGTCACCACCATGTATGTGGCGTGGCGTCCGATCACGGCCCGATCGGCTAGGCTGTCTCACCTAAGACATTACCCTTTTCAGTTAGTCATCTCACTTCATATTTCGTTCATATTCTTTCGATTCATTGGCACTAGTGATCACGATTACAAAGTCATTCTTGGCACTTGGCCATATTTTATAGTTCCAGTTTCCTTTTCCACATTCAAATATAATTATCATTGTCAACAACAATAGGGCTTCCCATTCAAGTCATTAAATTCACATATGAGAAAATTGGGAAATGTTAGGCACATAGAGGATTTTCATACAATTTGGCATAACAATCTTTATTTCGATATTGACATGAAGTCTTAACATTTCTAACACATAATCCACATTTTGAACACAACCTCAAATGACAAGATGACATGATGAAGCATTTAGAATAAGTATTGAACATACATCCTTCAACACAACCACATTAGGAATAGCCAATTCAATAATGATCAAGGACTTACTCCAATTACATGAACACCGTGGGATTCGATTCTAAGAAGAAGGGGGTTTAGCCAACATACCTCAATTGAGCCTCTTAAGACTCTAAGAGGTTCCGGAATATTAGCAACTTCAATCTATTTTAGCAATATAGCAAAATTGAACTCAAAATTAGGAAAACGATCATAATTCTAGCTCACTTGAGCATTCTATCAAACACTATGTGTGTATTAATGTTTCATGACCCTTTTTATGAAAGACTCCACCAACCCACACCCCATTATTTTCTATCTTTAACTCACAACCTCCCCACATACCTTAGGAACACATACATGCAAGGTAAGCACTCCCATCCCCATGAATTACCTTAGTAATGGCCCATTCTAGTTACATTTTGAAATTAAGAGTTTGGGTGATAGAATCTTACCTCTTAGGAAGAAGACCTAGGTGCCTCTCTTGATAATCTTCAAGGTTTTAAGCATGAATTGAAGAGTAACTTAATGAATATCACTTTCTCCCTCTAGGACTCTCTCTCTCACTCTAAAGTATCAGGTTTTGCTCAAACATGGCCCCTTACATCTATTTTAACGAAGTAGGGTCGGGTTTTAAAAGGCCAAAATGAAGCTCCGGAACAGATTCTGCGGTTGCATATGCGACCGCATAATGGTTATGCGGTCCGCGAAATGACCGCAAAATTGGGGTGCTGTAAGGACCCGTAAAAAAATTTTAACCAAAAACTCGGGGTTTCGTGGTGCCAAGTTAGATTCCTGCATTATTATAGTAGAAATTCTTCTTGGGTTTCTGCGACCGCATAATGGTTACGCGGTTCGGACTTTTTGGATTGAACAGTACCCTACGGACTGAGAGGAAAATATTTCACAGAAGAACGCATTTATGTGGCCGCATAATCACTCTTCGGACCGCATAATGGCCGCAGAGTGAAGCAGTAAGTTTGGCCAATTTGAAGTCAGTCATAATCGATATGCGTACCGCATATCGGTCGCGTAATTCCTCTTGGGTTTCTGCGGAGGGAGTTCTGCGGTGCATTATGCGACCGCAGAACAAGTATGCGGACCGCATACTGGTCGCATACCTGAGCCGAAAGTTTAGGCCCCTGAGAGCCATTTCTGCGGTCACTTTGCGGACCGCATAACCATTATGCGGTCGCATATGCGACTGCAGACCTATGTCGGGGCACCATTTTTCTTAATTTAAAACCCGACCCCCATTTCGTTAAAACACCCCTTAGGTCTATTTTGAGCTCATTTTCTGATACTTCTAGAGTGAGAGAGAGAGAGAGAGAGAGAGAGAGAGGGTTCAAGAGGGAGGGCCTAATTTTCATCAATCAATCTTCAACCATCACTCAAAGCTTGGAAATACTCAAGTAGAGCACCCAATTTCTTCATCCAAAAAGGTAAGATTTCATCACCCCAGCTCTTAATTTCAAACATAGCTATAATGGGGTACTAGGGTAATACTTCATGGGTATGAGAGTGGTTCATCTTGCATGCATGTAATAAAGAGTGTGGGAAAAATAAAAAGTGAACTAGAACTATGAACATTTCCCTAATTTTGGGTTCAATTTGTATATTGCAAAAATAGATTGAGGTTGCTAAGGGTTCCGGATAATTGTAGAGTCTAAAGAAGCGCAATTGAGGTATGTATGGCTAACTCTCTTCTTCTTAGAATCGATCTCCTTGTGTCCGAATAATTGGTGTAAGTTCCAACTTGATTGTACTATAATTGTTTGCCTTAGTGTGTTTGATTCAAAGATTTATGTTCCCTCATTGTTTTAGATGGTTACTATGTCATCATGCTATTTGAGAACGTAATTATGATTTTCCAAGCTCCTTCCCTTATGTGTGAAATGCCTTATGTGATGGTACTTATCGACATGAATGATGATGTTATTTGAACAAATAAAAAGGGAAAGACTTGAATTGTAAAATGTGCCCAAGTGCCAAGAACTACTTAATAAATGAGGTTGTTTGTGCCATGTAATGAAGATGGGAAAGAAATGTGAATTGAGTGGACAGTTGAAAGAGGTTATGTCTCAAGTGAGATGGCTTAGCCGATTGGGCCGAGATCGGACGCCATGCTGTACACATGGTGGCATTTGTATTGGAATTATTTAATTACATTGTGGATATTGATATGTCTCACTTGAGATGGCTTAGCCGGTCGGGCCGAGACCGGACTTCGTGTAAAAATACGGTGGCATTGTGAGTTGTGGCTTGGCACTAACGATTATTAACCTAAAAAGATGAAAAGATTGAATTGGGAATTGTGTAATCCTTATTTGGTGTTTTCTTGTATTTTCATGAAGTACTTATTGATTATTGTGACTTCCTTCTCTTTGTTTCACTGTTCATTCTACTGAGATTGGTGTTTTCCTTACATACTAGTACTATTCGACAGTATTAACGTCCCTTTTACAGGGGGCGCTACATATTTGAATGGATGTAGGTGGTTCCAACGCAGATAGTGGTGCTCTCTTTCTCTCCTCACAGCAGTTTTGGTGAGCCCTATTTCTCCCAGGGTTCATGTAGTCCTTCTTTGTATAAGTTTTCATATTTTGAGGTATAGCCGGGGCCTTGTTGCCGGCATTGTCATGTTGCTCTTTTGTATCCTTAGAGGCTCCGTAGACGTTTTTGTGGGTTATGTATGTATGTTGGGGCGGTCGTTGGATCGAGTTGTATTTTGGAAACTTAACTATGGCATAATGCATATAATGAAAAAAAATGAACTAGCAACGTTTATATATTTATATAACTGATCTCTCCCCTGTTTTACAAATAGTGACGCGTTCCCTTTTTGGATCATGAATGAGTCGGGTAGGAAAGGTTTACTAGGCTTGCTCAATCGGGTTCACTCAGTTGAGCACCGGTCGCGCTCCCCGAGGTTGGGGCATGACAGTGCCAAAACTGGAAAGGAACTGACCAGGTCTGCGGTCACTATGCGGCCCGCAGACCTGTTCTGCGGTCGCATAATGTAGCGCAGAACAATTTTGTGGTCGCATAGTGTACCACAGAACCTCCCTCCAAAAAATCCTTAAGAGGGATATGTGACAAGAGTGCGGCCTGCGGAATGGTTATGCGGTCGCATAATGGACCGCAAAAATGACATTAAAAATGGCCCAAAAGACTGGTCCACTATGCGGCCATTCTGCGGTCCATAGAGTGCTTCTGCGGTCGCAGAACTGACCGCAGAAATGCCTACTTCTGCCCAACATTTTTCTTCAACTCCCCAGTACAGTGTGCAATCCAAAAAGTCCGAACCGCAGTTCGCAAGCTCGCCGCAAAGAATTTCTACTATTATTAAGCTCTATGCCTACCCCAGCATCACGGAGCCCAGGTTTTTAGGAAACTTTTTATGGGGCCTTACATCCTCCCCCACCTAATATCATTCATTCTTGAATGAGGATCAAGGTTCGCTATTAGCATATTATGCAACTCAGTTCTCATACCACACACCAGCAGCCCCAAATTCGACTAACTCCCTAAATTTCCAAAACTTCCGCCTTAGTTTCCTTTGTAACTAGGCCTATCCACCTATCAGAGAGTCCTAGAAACCAATTCTAACAACATATGAATAATCCGATGACACAATATAATATAAGAACAACACCAATCGAGGCCTCATAAACAATATATTGCCAGGATGAAAGAACACCCTTAACATCAACTGTACAATGCTACATAATTCATAGAAAGTAAGTCTTAGAATTTTCCTAGATCACAACTTTATAAATACATAGCTATTCAAACAGGTAAGGATACTTTTTCTTTGTTTCTTCCTCGGCATCCCAAGTAGCCTCTTCAACCTGTTGGTTTCGCCATAGCACTTTCACGGATGTAATTTCTTTATTTCTCAACTTTTGGACTTGCCGATCAATAATAGAAACTGTAATTTCTTCATAAGTCAATTCCTCATTAACCTCAATAGTCCCAACTAGAACAATGACTGTCAGGTCTCCAACTACTTTCTTCAATATAGACAAATGAAACACCGGGTGCACTAATGACATCTCAGGTGGTAGCTCAAGCTTGTACACCACCTCACCAATCCTCTGAATGATTATGTACGGTCCGACATACCTCGGACTCAATTTCCCTTTCTTACCAAATCGCATTACACCCTTCATGAGGGAAATTTTCAAGAATACCCAATCTTCTTCTTTGAACTCCAAATCCCTACGACGAACATCCGAATAGGATTCTGACGACTCTGAGCAGTCTTCAACCGCTCCTTAATGATTTTAACTTTTTATAGCCTGATGCATGATGTCTGTCCCTATCAACTCTACTTCCTCAATTTCGAACCACCCAATGGGAGATCTACATGTCCTTCCATATAAAGCCTCGAACGGTGCCATCTGAATGCTAGCATGATAACTATTATTGTAGGAAAATTCTATGTGTGGTAAATGATCATCCCAGCTACCTTTGAAGTCTAGAACACAAGCACGCAACATATCCTCAAATGTCTGAATAGTCCGCTTTGCCTGCCCGTCAGTCTGCGGGTGAAAGGTTGTACTAAGATTCACCTGAGTACCCAAACCTTACTGAAATTTCTTCCAAAAATTAGCCGTGAATTGTGATCCCCGATCATAAATGATGGAAACTAGAGTGCCATGCAACCTGACTATTTCTTTGATATACAACTGAGCATACTGTTCCGCTGTGTCGGAACAATTAACCGGCAAAAAGTGTGCTGATTTCGTGAGTCGATCCACAATCACCCAAATTGAATCAAACTTGCGCGGAGTGCGCGATAATCCTACCACAAAGTCCATATTAATCATTTTCCACTTCCACATTGGAATTTCTATGCTTTGTGCCAACCTACTAGGCCGTTGGTGTTCGGCTTTTACTTGCTGACAATTCGGACATCTTGCCACATAGTCCGCCACATTCCTCTTTATGTCATTCCACCAATAGACTTTCTTAAGATCATGATACATTTTTGTAGAACCCGGATGCACAGAATACCTAGAAGTATGAGCTTCAGTCATAATTCTTCCACGGAGACCATCCACGTTTGGAACACATAGTCGCCCTTGGTACCTTAGTGTACCATCATCCATGCCAAGAGAAAAGGCCATAGTTTTATGTTTGTGAATCCCCTCCTTCAACTGTACCAACAATGGATAGTTGTATTGCTTCTCTTTGACTTCCACAACAAGCAATGATTCAACCCTATTTTGCAAAATTACCCCTCATTCACTAGAGTCCGCAAGACGAACTCCCAAACTAGCCCATCGGTGAACTTCCTGGGACAATGGTCTTGATATGCCTCCAAGTGTGCTAAACTAGCCATAGATTTCCGGCTAAGAGCATCCACCATAATATTGGCTTTCCTCGGGTGTTACAGAATATCGATGTCGTAATCCTTGAGTAACTCAAGCCATATTCTCTGCCTCAGATTAAGCTCCTTTTGTTTGAAAATATATTGAAGACTCTTGTGGTCTGTGAATACATCCACATAGACCCCATACAGATAATGACGCCAAATCCTTAATGCAAAAACCACCGCCGCAAGTTCTAAGTCAAGTGTTGGATAATTCTTTTCATTATTCTTGAGTTGCCTAGAGGCATAAATGATCATCTTGCCACATTGCATCATTAGTGGAACATCTATATCAGATTTCTCTTTCATATGGCCTCCTAGGAATTTAGTTCTACAAAAATTTCCTTGATACCGTTATAATCTTATTAGTACTTGCAACTTGCTTTTCCAAATTTCTCCACAAAAGACATTACTAGGTCAGTTTTATTATAGGACCATCTGTTTTAAATGAATAACATCTACTAGCTTGTGCGCACACCCTGATAACATCAACCTACATGGAATTGCCTCAAATGTGAAGTAATATCGTGCTCGGACCTTTCTTAGCCACCATCTTTCCTTCTTATAAGTCTTATAGGATTTCAAGAAACCACTCTACTTTCCTTGTGAACATTCTCACGATCCCTCTTTACTGCTAAACACTTTCCAAAACACATATCAACACCCTTCATATATATTCAATTCAGCAAAAGTCATTGGCCCGAACAGGGCCTTTTCTGAAACTTGAGATTCTCCTAAATTCTTCAATGACGACTTCTTATTTTCCTTATAAGTGTAGGACTTAGTCCACCTGATTCCATCCTCGATGAGTAACTCACCTTATTCCCAGTATTGTATTCACCAATAGTGTTTCCTGGTATTGCAGCCTAAGAGCTATCATATTAAACATGTTTGGTTCGTAACAAGTGTTCATCCTTTCTCAATCTGTTTCGAACATTTCCTTTTTCTTTTTTCCCTCTTTGATCGCCCTTTGGTCTAGACAATATGCTAGTACTATATTTTCTTTATGACTGAAGCATTCATTCCCATCCCATTTTGCCCTTAATTCATAGTTGACGGCCTTATTATGCCACACACTTGTCTGCCTCCCATGTACTCGTAGTATCATTGGGCCTGGTTTGTTGAGTTTATCACACCACCACTTCATTACCAGTAGTCTCACTTTCCAATGTAATATGTAGAGATGAACTCCCTCTAACTCTTTTAGTTGATATTCAGTGTCACTCAAGTCGGCTGCATTACAATTGATCCTTTATATCTTCCATTAACACATGTGCTCTAGGCGAGTCCACCATTCTTATACGAACTATTTTGCGATAACCATGACCATCTTAATTTATATATTTTCTTCCAATTCTTCTCACCTCATTCTTACTAGTTAGTGAATGGCTATGCGATTTTCCATACGTTACATGGTCTTTTCCCTTAGTTGGGAATTCATCCTGCTCGTCTCCCAACACTTGTTGGGATATCCGTGGGAAAGTGTGTTCATCCGTGTATCACTTGCCACTTCCTTGCTTGTAAGATTCTTAAGAGACTCTCCATCAAGTCCGGATGCACTCTTGGGTTGTTATATCATCACATTTATCTCTCCTACTCGTTTTGTCCTTCTTAAAGCCTTGGAACTTTAGCTAAATGGCAAATCCGTGATTAACTCATTATAAGAACTCGCAAGCCTTTCATATTTGATCTGTAGTACTTCCTTGGGTTCCATTGTCCCTGACTCTCTAACAAATATAAAACCCTTTTTGAAAACCTTACTCTTAGTTACTAGTATCGTTGACCCTGTCATGTATATTGTGACGTACGAAGGATTTACATTTCTTAACCTTCCACATTATTTTTGTACTAGTGATTTATCATTTGCATATCCTTTCAGAGAATCACGTTATCCCTTACAACTTTTCTAGACTACACATGTGTTCAATAAAATATCCAAATACCATAGCTACATGGCCCTACTCTCGTTTTATTATACTTAAGTAGCCTCGCCATGGCCCTCCCCCCCCCCTCCCTTGGGGTGAATATTTCACATTTCGACACAAGTCTTGAATATAGCAATTTGGGGGACACATGTTTCACATCTCTAGTCCTCTTGTATATGATTGAATATTAGGGAGATTTAAGTCCCCATGGTATTAACCTCATAAGTACTCTACTTTTATTCAGTCACACAGGCTTGGGATCCAAATTCCTCGTGTCAATATCTTTTTTTGTTTTTGGAATGTAACACAACTTCGCACATTTTTGAAATTGTTATAACATTCATAGTGCTAGGGTATTCTCATTGAGAGTTCAATTAACTCTCCTTTCATAGCTTCTTGTCTCCCGTGAGAGACCTACACATTTATCATTACTCTCCAAGCCATGCCTTTCATATATCACATGCCTATGTAGAAAATTTACATCTTAGAATCATATACATGGTTCCCACACTATCCACATGTACTAGTTAAGCTTAGGTCTCATTTATCACGTCAATGCCTCTTTGGAGGTGGGTAATCACTTCTAGCACTCTTCTCATATAAAGTATGCTCATGGTACTATATACTTATCTTATATGGCCATACCATTCATTCAACATGATACATGTGCCATCTGTTTAATATTCAGGCTTTTGTCCATTTGTCATGTCATATGACAACATTACTTGGAATGAACAAAAGAGCGTTTAAACTTACCTTGATTCTCAACACACGAATTAGTGGACAATCTCATAGTAAAGCTCTATCACACGATCTGGAGTGTTGAAGAAGGGTAACATTCCTAAAATGTCCATGTTGCCTCCAACTTATAAATGTGGTCGACAACACACCAATAAGAAGGACTCTACTGGACACGGTTTCGAGACATCCTAAGACACTTTACAACCTTAGGCTCTGATACCAAGTTTGTCACGCCCCGAACTCGGGTGCGCGGTCGGCGCTCAACCAAGTGAACCCGGTCAAGCAAGCCTGTTAGACACTTTCTATCCAACTCACCCATGATCAAGAGAAGGCATGATTTCATTAATTAGATAGTAGGAAGATCATATACATATAATACCAAAACCTTTCTATTAGTTTCTTCATCTTTAATATCTCAAAATACACACCTTTTTATAGTCTAAAGTGGAACAAGAGATCAAAACACAACATAATCTGTTTGACTTTTATAGCACCCATATACAACCCACATAGTGTCTACGGAGCCTCTAAGAGATACAAAAGAGAGTTATGACAGTGCCGGCAACAAGGCCCTGGCTATACCTTAATACGTGATAACAAAATGTATAAAAGATACATGACCCCGGAATGAGGTGGGGCTCACCAAATCTTCTAGGAGGAAGGTGTACTGCTATCGCTGAACCATTTGCATCCATTTAAAGATGCAGCTCCCTTGGCAAAAGGGACGTTAGTACTGTCGAATAGTACTAGTATGTAAAGCTAAACACCATCTCAATAGAATGAATAATAATACAAGGGGAAAACAGTCATGAGTTCAATAAGGGCTTCAAACAATACTAAAACATCAAATATGGATCACATAAGTTTTCAAGTCAATTTCCATGTTATTTGGTTGGGTGATCTTTAGTGCCAATATTCCACAATTCACAATACCTCTGTATTCTTACACGGAGTCCGATCTCGACCCGACCGGCTAGGTCGTCCCATTTGATACATCAACCATAACCACAATTTCAATTATCATTTTCAGCACAGTCACCACCATGTGTGTGGCATGGCATCCGATCACTGCCCGATCGGCTAGGCTGTCTCACCCAAGACATTACCCTTTTCAGTCAGTCATCTCACATCATACTTCGTTCATATTCTTTTGATTCATTGGCACTAGTGATCACGATTACAAAGTCATTCTTGTCACTTTGCGGTATTTCATAGTTCCAGTTCCCTTTTCCACATTCAAATATCATTATCATTGTCAACAACAATAGGGCTTCCCATTCAAGTCATTAAATTCACATATGAGAAAATTGGGAAATGTTAGGCACATAGAGGATTTTCATACAATTTGGCATAACAATCTTTATTTCGATATTGACATGAAGTCTTAACATTTCTAACATATAATCCACATTTTGAACAAATCCTCAAATGACAAGATGACATGATGAAGCATTTAGAATAAGTATTGAACATACATCCTTCAGTAAAACCACATTAGGAATAGCCAATTCAATAATGATCAAGGACTTACTCCAATTATATGAACACCGTGGGATTCGATTCTAAGAAGAAGGGGGTTTAGCCAACATACCTTAATTGAGCCTCTTAAAACCCTAATACGTTCCGGAATATTAGCAACTTCAATCTATTTTAGCAATATAGAAAAATTGAACTCAAAATTAGGAAAACGTTCATAATTCTAGCTCACTTGAGCATTCTATCAAACACTATGTGTGTATTAAGGTTTCATGGCCCTTTTTATGAAAGACTCCACCAACCCACACCCTATTCTTTTCTATCTTTAACTCACAACCTCCCCACATACCTTAGGAACACATGCATCCAAGGTAAGCACCCCCATCCCCATGAATTACCTTACTAATGGCCCATTCTAGTTACATTTTGAAATTAAGAGTTTGGGTGATAGAATCTTACCTCTTAGGAAGAAGACCTAGGTGCCTCTCTTGATAATCTTTAAGGTTTTAGGCAAGAATTGAAGAGTAACTTGATGAAGATCACTTTCTCCCTCTAGGACTCTCTCCCTCACTCTAAAGTATTAGGTTTTGCTCAAAAATAGCCCCTTACATCTATTTTAACGAAGTAGGGTCGGGTTTTAAAAAGCCAAAATGAAGCTCCGGAATAGGTTCTTCTATCGCATATGCGACCGCATAATGGTTATGCGGTCCGCAAAATGACCGGGAATTTGGGGTGCCAAAACTGACCAGGTATGCGGTCACTATGTGGCCCGTAAACTTGTTCTACGGTTGCATAATGTACCGCAAAACAGTTTTGCGTTCGCATAGTGCACCGCAAAATGATTCTGCGATCGCATAGTGCACCGCAGAACCTCTCTCCGAAAAATCCCAAAGCAGAATATGCGATAAGAGTGCGGCCCGCAAAATGGTTATGCGGTCGCATAATGGACCGCAAAAATGACATTAAAAATGACCCGAAAGACTGCTCCACTCTGCATCCATTCTGTGATCCGTAGAGTGCTTCTACGGTCGCAGAACGGACCGCAGAAATGCCTACTTCTGCCCAATATTTTCCTTCAACTCCCCAACGCACTATTCAATCCAAAAATTTCGAACAGCGATTCGCAAGCTCGCCGCGAAGAATTTCTATTATTATTAACCTCTATGCCTACCTCGGTATCACGGAGCCCCAGGTTTTAGGAAAATTTTTACGGGGCCTTACAAAAAAGACTCGCAAATTGAAGAATAGAATGGCGCGAGAGGATAGAAATAAGGCCCGGTCCGCGGGCAACTTTGGTGGTTCTTCTGGTGGTGGTGGTGGTGGTAGTGGTAGGTCAGAATTTAGGGGAGGGTCATCAGGGCCATCCCAGTCCTTTGCTCAGTCTTCAGTCAGTGCATAGCCATCAGGGCCCAGTCAGTAGCAGTGGAGCCATTTTAGGCCCGGTCACGGCAACATGGGATCCTACCAGCAGGGTCAGATTGGTGGGAGATTCTAGAAGCAGTGGAGGCCCCCATGCCCTAGGTGTGGGAAAATGCACTTAGGGGTCTGCTACATGGACCTACCCATATGCTACGAGTTTGGTCTGAGGGTTCACATTTAGAGGGATTGTTGTTCGTCCCGCCAGAGTGTGGGCAGGGGTATGACACAGCCAGCCATTTCTGTAGCTACTACATCTGCAGCACCTCCTCTAGCTCGAGGCACTCCAGTACCCGTAGGGCATGGTGCAGGTAGGGGTGGTGCACAGAGTTCGGGAGAACCCAACCGTTTCTATGCTATGAGGGGTCGTCAGAGTTCAGAGGCTTCTCCAGATGTTGTCACATGTATATTGACTGTCCAATCTCATGATGTATATGCTCTTATTGATCTCGGTTCCACTTTGTCCTATGTCACTCCCTATATTGCTATTGAATTTGGGATAGAACCGAAATAGCTCTATGAGCCGTTCTCTGTATCTACTCTGGTTGGTGACTCTATTGTGGCCACACAGGTTTATATGGATTGTGTTGTCATGGTGCATGGTCGGGATAGCATGGCCGATCTCATTGAATTGGGGATGGTTGATTTTGATGTAATAATGGGGATGGACTAGCTTTATTCATTTTTTGCCAAGCTTATTTCCGAACCAGAACCGTTAAGTTTGAATTTCCAAATGAGCCAGTTATTGAATGGAAGGGTGACGAGCTCGAAACACACACCTAAATTATGCGCGTTAATCAAATATAGTATGGTATAATATCGTATCCACAGACCACAGGGATTGGATTTAAACAATATTATCGTAGTTTCTAGCTTGGTTGCTATCCAAGATGATCAACAATTGAGATTTCTATGATTTCTAACTATAATTAACTAAGAATCTAAAGTTATTGACTAATGAAAATCGAAACAAAAGTAAGCAAGAAAGTTATCAGTGGGAGAAAATAGGGGTTGATAGGATATGTGCAAGATAATTATTTGGGATCTAACTCTAGATAATTCACTTATAATGTTCAAGTGAGTCTCTCAAATTCACTCAATTATTAGTTCAAACGTTAGGCAAAACTCCTCTCTCGATTAAGTCTTAACCTCACAAGATGAACCAATTTAAGCATGTGAAGATATGCAAGAATGCGTAGTGGATTGGTCTTTAGGAGAACCTCTCTCGATTATCCTCCTAACTAGGTTTAATCAATGATTCAACTAGCCTCTTTCGATTACTAAGAAGAATTAATGAATTCAACCAACAATATAATGCAAAGATATCACAAGTTATGCCTCTCTCGATTACATGAACTAGTGAATATAGATGCAATAATTAAATTATCCAAAAATGCTTCAATACACAAAACTAGAGTTATAATCCACAAACAATTATCAATACACCAAATCCATCAAACACTAAATAGAACTACTTCATAGATATGGAGCAATTCATCACAAATAAATTTTATGTATAGGAAAACATAAATTCGATCCAAACTCGGGTCTTGAGTGAGGAAGGAATGATAAAATCCTTGTGCTCGTGTTGTTTCAACTCCCCCTTACCCTCCTTAGTTTGAATATGTATCAAAAGTCCAGGAAATAATGTTTTTTCATGTATTTATACCAAGTAGGGTCGGGCCCAGATGAAATCACCTTCTCCTAGCCGAAATTGGATTTTCACTCTGTAAAGATTACACAGGCGCGCCGCATGGGGCGACGCGCCATGCGGGGCATTAGTGGGGAAATCCAGAGAGCTAGTTCTGACAAGCAACAGAGATTTGTACAGCCGCGGCGCCAGCCGCAACGCCTCACGCGCCGCGACAGTGAGGATTTCTCAGAGTACGGATTTTTCTTGCGTTTTGACGTCCAGACTTGGTCCTCGACCCCCGAACATGATCCCGGCTTAATCCCTTGGGCTTTTACTCAGACTTCAAAGCTCCAAATCACTCGAATTCATTCCATAACATCTACATAGCTCGAAATTACTCCTACAAGGTATGAAACACAAAATAAGTGCAGAACACTATCAATTAAAGCTCAAAAAGAATAAAGTGCAGTAAATTAGAGTGCAATAAGTGACTAAAACACATGATTATAGCCTACCATCAATACCCCACACTTAAACCATTGCTCGTCCTCGACCAATCAAACTACACTTCATATAGACACGACCTTTTTAAATAACTCTCATAACTCATCACACCAAGAATATTTAAAACAGAATAAGCACAATACCGTAACATCCTAGCCTCAAGATTTGACTTAAAAGCACCATGCAATTTTTTTATAACCCGCTCACTTATTCTAACACAGAGGTCAAGCATTACCTTTCCTTCATGAATCAAGTGCCCTCACACACAATAGAGAGTGGTTCCACATACAATAAAATTTAAGAATAATTTGGAACTCAAGATAGAAAGAACTCACTCAATCTCAGAAACAACATTCATATGCCACAAAAGACGTACCATAGGCTTGCCCGTAGTGTACTACTCTACTCATTGAGCTCATTCAGTCAAGGATCAAGTAGGACTTTAACTGGTTGTAATATAGGTTTTGGGATGGGTAGGATACATTTGGATATAAGAGTGACTACACCTCCCTATGCACTTTAATACATAAACTTTGCCTTTCAAAAACCCACACTTATGTCAAACCATAACTCCACCTTCACATCAATATATATTAACTCCCTACTTCTTTAAGCACAATTACATCAAGAGTTACCACTTATCAATGAATATTTTTCACAACAATACAATTATTTTTTCCTTTCTTTTTCAATTTAAGTGGCTCTTACTTTTTCAAAATAGTACACCTTTCTCCTTATTTCATTAGTTCCACTCAAAAGTCAAACCACTACCCCACACTTCAACTTTTACAAAGTTCATAACAAATTCAAGTGCTCACGAGAGGTAAATAGTTCAAATAGATGGTCAATTCAAACAAATGGGTAAGGCTTGTAATGTGGTTGCCAAAGAAACAGGATTACAGGCTCAAAGAGGTTAACTACGATACATAAATATTCGGTGGATAACAGCATATATCATTGGCTCAACAAAGAAACGCCTATATCCCTTCTAAGACTGAATAAAACTACTATTTCGCTTTGCAAATACACAAGAAAAGTTCTAGACATCAAATTGCAATGCACAGAATAACAAAAGACCTCATACACACATGGCACGTAACTCACTCAGGATTGGACAATCAAGACACTCTAGTCAAAGCAGTTAAGCAAAGTTAAGATTATCCCATTTAAGGTACTTATACAAGAGTCAAAACCTGAGCCTAAGCGTCATAACTAAAGCACTCACTATTCTCAAGGCATAATAAAGTCAAGAGATATTGCCTTCAATTCAAATCACCGCACAAGGTTCCCTACTCCTAATAAAAGATAAAAACTAACTACACCCTGTTCAAACAAAACTCTTGGAAAAGAACCGTGGCACTAAGAAAAACCAAGGGGGAATTAATACACTACCTAACAAAAGAAAATCTTTTTATCTTTTTCTTTCGACTTTAATCCCTCAAGAAACCTATCGAATGATATCCATCATCGGGAAAAATCGAAAACCTTTTATGGTTTTCTTAAAAAAATTTAAACTACTACAACTAACAACACTAACACATATACATACAACATACAACTATCCCCCACCCAACACTTTAAGTTGTGTCATGTCCCCAAGATACACAATTAAAAAGCATAAGGTAAAGAAAACTTTCCTGAACATCTAGTCGGGGTCTGAGTCGAAGTCGGGCTCCATTCCTCGCGCCCGAACTAATGCACACATCCATGCAGACAACTTCTTCTCAACCTTATTGGGGTACACCCCACACTGATATTTCTCACTCACTGCAGCCTTCACTTTTGAGCCCTTCACTTTCCACTCAACACTCGCAGATGGTTTTTCTTTTTGCACCCCCTTGTCTCAATCCATCTCGAAAGTCACAGTCTCCTCACCCACTCTAAGAATGGGTTTCCTCTCGGGTATATCCAATATTTCTCTACCCATTGCTAAGAATGGTCTTCCTAGGATGAGGGGGACCTCATTTATTTCCTCCATTTTCACCACTATAAAATCCACAGTAAATACGAACTTATCTACCCGAACTAACACATCTTCCACTATCCCCTCGGGTATTAAAGTAGTTTGATCTGCCAGCTGCAAAGATATTGGCACTGACCTTATCTCTCCAATCTCCTTCTCCAGTTTTCTGTAAATAGATAGAGGCATTAAGTTAATTTAGGCACCAGAATCACATAAAGATTTATCAAAATTAATAGAGCCTAAAGAGCAAGGTATAGTAAAACTCCTTGGGTCTCCACATTTTTGTGGGAGTTTGTTTTGCAATATCGTGTTGCAATGCTCTGTTAGCTTAACCACTAAGATCTCCTCGATTTTCCTCTTCTTTGTAAGGATCTCCTTCAAGAATTTGGCATAAGCAGGCATTTGTGAGAGCACTTCTGTGAATGGTAAGTTTACATGAACTTGTTTCAGCACATCTAGAAATCTCTCAAACTGCTTGTCCAGCTTTTCTCTGTTAAGAAGGCATATGCTCGCTCTCATCATGTTCCTCCCTTCTCGATTTTTCTTCCTTCTTCTTTTTCTCCGCTTTCATCGAGCCTTTCTTCTTTTTATCAATATCATTGTTCAGCTGCTCCTCTCTTCCTTTTTCAAGTTTCACATCATTTTGGATCGGGGTGGGATCTTACAATACTTTCCCACTTCTCAGAGTTACAGCATTCACTGTTTATTTAGGATTTCTCTCAGTATCATCGGGGAGAGTTCCTGAAGCCCTCTCAGAAAATATTATTGCAATCTGCCCAACCTGTCTCTCCAGGTTCCGAAAACATGTGCCCAACTCTTTGATAGCTGCTCCATGAGCGTCCAGCCTCTCATCTGTCTTGAAAACGAAGGCCTTCATTAGATCCTTTAGACCAGGCTGAATGGGCTGTTGAGGCTGAAATTGCTGCCTCTGCTGATTTTGGTATGCTGGAGCTCCTTGTCCCTGTGGTCTAGAGTTATTTTTCTGCCAAGCATTCGCAGTACCTCCAGGTGAACTCCATGAAACACTGAGGTGCCTCTGACCCATTGCATTAAAATTGTAGTTCCCCACAGCATTTACTTCCTCAGTTGAGGCTTGACACTCATGAGTAGGGTGTCCTCTTCCACATATATCACAAGTTGTGTGAGGCTCATTTTGTATCGAGACTAAGGTCAGCTTCCTTATTTCTTTAGCCATATCATTAAGTTGTACCTGCACAGATGTATTAGCATAAACTTGGTGAACACCAGTTGATCTTCTTCTTTCAGCACTCTCAGAGGGCCACTGATTTGCATCTTTAGATAACTCATCAAGAATTGTAACTATCTTCTCTGGAGTCTTCTTCATCAAAGGGCCTCCAACTGCATTGCTCAATGTTCTACCCAAGGCCGATGTCAATCCTTCCCAAAAATCCTTGAGTTGCATCCAAAGTTCAATTCCGCTATGTTGACACTTTTTAACTATCTCCTTAAACCTCTCTGATGCTTCAAAAACAGTTTCAGTCTCTTTCTGGCAGAAGTTATGGATTTCACTTCTAATCTTTCTCGTCTTAGCCGAGGAGAAATATTTATTAAGGAATTTTCTGGTCATTTCCTCCCAAGTTTTGATCGATCCACTGGGCAAACTCCGAAGCCACTCCTTAGCATCATCTTTAAGTGAAAAGGGGAATGCCCTTAAATACACTGTATCTTGTGACACCTCATTGTATTGAAAGGTGTTCATAATCTCCTCGAAGTCCATTAGATGAGTGTTTGGATTTTCGTTTGGCTTCCCTCTAAAGACACATCAATTCTGAAGGGTTTAAAGCAACTCTTGCTTTAACTCAAAATTGTTTGCTGCAATTGGAGGTGGTCTAACACTTGATAAACCTTGATTGTAGACCGGTCTAGCATAATCGCCAAGTGGTCTCCCAGGCAAGGGTTGATGTTGATTAAGTCTGAGACCCCTCTCTTCTTCATAGATGTTCCGCGCATCTCTAATAGTTGCTTCCTCAGCATCCCGTGTAGCTTGTTCTCTTCATTAGGCTACTTCTCTCTCAGCCAAATCTACATTATCATCACTGTTTCAAGCCATAGTTTCATTGGCTGAGGATTGCCCAACCTTTTCTGAAGTCTCGGTAAAATTTCTTTCCTTCCTCAGTTGTGGCAGTTATTTTTCTATCTCTGGTTCGTATGGTAGTACTTCCTTCGCAGAAGTTCTAGTCATGCACCACTTTGAACCTGTAACTTGCGCACAGTCAAAGAACACCAAACGTAAAAAGAGAAAAATAAAATAAAAGAAAAAGAAAAATTCCTGAATTAGCACTATAAACTATTTCAAACACTATTGATTGCCAATCCCCAGCAATGGTACCAAAATTTGACGAGCTCGAAACACGCACCTAAATTATGCTCGCTAATCAAATATAGTATAGTATAACATTGTATCCACAGGGATTGAATTTAAACAGTATTATTGTAGTTTCTAGCTTGGTTGCTATCCAAGATGATCAACAATTGATATTTCTATAATTTCTAACTGCAATTAACTAAGAATCTAAAGCTATTGACTAATGACAATTGAAACAAAGTAAGCAAGGAAGTTATTAGTGGGAGAAAATAGGGGTTGATAGGATAGGTGCAAGATAATTGTTTGGGATCTGACTCTAGATAATTCACTTCTAATGTTCAAGTGAGTCTCTCGAATTCTCTCAATTATTAGTTCAAACGTTAAGCAAAACTCCTCTTTCGATTAAGTCTTAACCTCATCATGCATCTCGGAAAGAGAGTCATCCTAGGCTCATCCGCTCGTCATGTACCATACCTCTTCCTGTAATATATAAAGTAAGTGGGACCCTGGAGAGGGGCCCCTGAGGGCTGAGTACACCGCGGCGGTACTCAATAAGTATCATAGACTCTCTCTAACTCAAGTTTCTGGGATAAGGCTTAACAAAAATAATGCAACTAGCATTCGATATAAAATGATAATAATTATATCAATTCATGCTCTTTATCATTTTAAATGAAAAGACTAGAAAAATATAAATCATGATACAAACTTTTAAAACATTTATATAAATCCATGATTCTAATAAAATCATACGAAACCATTTCAACTTCATTAAGTCATTGAAATCACTTTCGGCTCCTTAGGCCTAAACATAACAAAATTATCTCTTAGCTTTTTACCGAGAGTACTATACCGACACCGACATAATAAACAACTACTAGGTGATCGACCTAGCAATAAGTATTTGACCCTACTTGTCTGGGCAGCTTCCCGTAGTGCCGTACGAGTCGACTTAACCTCATTACTTTAAGTAATGATCATTTGCCCTCTCAATGAGGGACTTTATCCTACAAACCTCGGCTTATCCTTGGAATGTGTAGTTCCATGAAAACGAACTCAACATTCGAACCAATCTCGGTGGTCTCCACTAGTAACTCCCAAAACATTTGATATCTCTAAAGTAGATTCATAGCATAGTAGCCTCAAAGGATCTATTTTCATCAAATCATAGCTTATGGCCAAACTAAACCATTTGAATAAAACAATCAACTATATGATCATTTTCATGTCAAAGCCTTTAGCAATTTAACATCCATCATTCAAAAATACGATGAGTGTTATCCATTAATCAAGTTTCAAAAGAAATATTTTTCATAAATTACCTCTTTATCACTCAAATACTTTACATTCTTTCCAATACATAAGTTTAAATAAAAATTATAACATTTTCCTCAAGCATCATTTACCTTAAAATCTTTAAAAATAGAATTTCTCAATTGTAAAATAACTAGACATTCTTTATGAAACCAAACTCAAAATACATGGTGACATCCTTTCTCGCTTGTGCCCCACAAGTACTGATGCACATTTACAAACAAACTCTTGTAATAACTCAAATATGATTTTGGAGAAAATCCCTCAAGAAGAGTAAGTTTTAATCAACTTACCTCAAGTCCAAGCTTCAAATAATAGTACGACGCTCCAATTCATTTAGAACTCTCAAATGTCGCCAACAAGCCAATATCTACATTAGACATCCCAAGACATCAAAACGTTTCCAAATATATATATGTCGATACCTATTTAAGGTTAACAAGTTGACTGTAAGTCTTCAACAAGCCTAATTCATCCAAACATATCCCTTTTATCCTTAATAGATTCCATCCTTGGCCTTTAATCCCCAATCTAGGTTATAGGATTCAATACTTAATCATTATTAAGATATTGAAGCAATATAATCACCAACCATCCTAACAAGATTCAAAAATTCACTATTCATCTTCTTCCCCATTCAAGAACCCTAACTCACAATACTCATTTCAAGGACTAACATAATTCTTCAACCAATTGGTACTTTCTACTTCACAATACATTCCAAATTCTTAATCCATAGTTGTATTTAAATATAGGGTAGAGAATTTACCTCTTGTATCTCAAACCCTAACGTGAACCCTTTTGAATGAATCTTGAAGATTAGAGGAATCCCTATGAATTTCAATCCATGTAGATATTAATACTACCATTAACTAGTGTTAATCCATTATAAGAATATCATAAAACTCACATTTGATGTGTATTTCGGTTGAGGATGCTCCACCTTCTCTCTATAACCCAAAACATAGCCAAAAATGTAATTTCTTTCTCTCTCCCCGACCTACTATTTATAAAAAAAAAATGAGTTGTGTAGGCACATTGCGTACCCTACGCAGACTTGCGTAGCCTATGTAACAAAAGCCTCCCCCTCCTCCAGCATGCTGATTTTGCCTACGCAGCCTGCGTAGGCTACGCAAGAAGAATACACAGGCTTGCTGGGTTTCCTTCCTCCCTATTTTCTCCACCATTCCAAGCTATGCCTTTATTCATGCAACTTAGTGACCTTCAACCCTCAAAATATTCATGTCCAAGTATTTTAATGATCTCGTTACCCTCTTGAGGGTTCGCAAGCACTTCAAGGTCTCGCAAAATATTCTCTTAAGCTCGAACTCGGCTTAATCTTGTTAAAAATATTTCTAGGGCTTTACAGAGCCCCACTTCATTTCGGGGTCGTGTATCTTAATAATAATAATAATAACCACATAGCCTAAATATGATTTTTAATATGAATCATGGCTCAATAAATCTAACAAGTAGGAAACGGATAAAATAAAACATGATAGTGACAGAGTCCAAAAGTCAATTGGGATCATAATTACCCCAGTGCACGCCCACAAGTCGGTCACCTAGCATGTGTGTCACCCCAACACATCACAAATAATATAGTTTTCAGGGATAAATACCCTCAATTCTAAGTTTAAAAATATTACTTACTTCAAAACACGCAAATCAATACTCCGAAAAGCCCTTCCCACGCGTATCGGCCTCCGAACAACTCGAATCTAGTCACAAACAACTTAATAACATCAAATAACACTGTAGGAAACAACTTCAAATAATAAAGCTTCGATCTTTATCAAACTCAAAAAGTCAACTGCGGCTCGCACCCCGAAACCTAGTCAAACTCACAAATTCCGAACACCCATTCAATTACAAGTTCAATCATACCAATTTCATCCAATTCCGACCTCGATTCGACCTTCAAATCCTCAATTTTCACTTTAGAAATTTTTTACTAAAAACCCCATTTCTACAGTTTAATTCACCAAATAAATGATAAAAACTAAGATGGAATCACGAATAATGAACAAATCCGAGTAATAAATGCTTACCCCTATCCAAATTGTGAACATTCCGTCAAAAATCGCCCAAACCCGAGCTCTACAACTCAAAATATGATATAATAACTCTAACCCTCGAAATTGGTTTTTAGCAGTCTTCCCAAGTACTGTGCATCACGAACGCTGGACCCATGTCACGTTCGCGAAGACCAAAAATGATTTGTCCGGGAAAAGGCCTTCGCGTTCGCATCCTCCACCTCACGAACGCGATGAATCAAAAGTCCAAGCCTTCGCGAACGCGGCCTGGACCTCGCAAATGCATAGGCTAAATCCTTTTCAGCACCTGGCTGCTTCACGAACACAAAATCTCCATCGCAAATGCAAAGAAGGGCGACTGCCCAGCCCCCAACGCGAAGAAGGAAACTAGAACTGAGGCATCAGCAGTCAAAAAAGAAGGTGGAATGGTCTGTAGCCCATCCGAATCACACCCGAGGCCACCGAGACCCCGTCCAAATATACCAACAAGTCCTAAAAAATAATACGAACTCGCTCGAAGCCTCAAATCACATCAAACAACACCAAAATTACGAATCGCACATCGATTCAAGCCTAATGAACTTCCAACTTCTAAAACTAATGTTGAACCATATCAAATCAACTCCGAGTGACATGAAATTTTGCAGGCAAGTCCCAAATGACACAACAGACCTATTCCAACTCCCGGAATCAAAATTCGAACCCGATATCAACAAAGTCAACTCTTGGTCAAACCTCTCAACCTTTCAAACCTACAATTTTCCAAGTTTTGCCAAAAAGCCTCAAACCAACCTATGGACCTCCAAATCAATATCCGGACATACACCTAAGTCCAAAATCACCATAGAAAGCTATTGAAACCATCAAAACTCCACTCCGGAGTCATCTACAAAAAAGTCAAACTCCGATCAACTCTTCCAACTTAAGATTCCCACCTTGAGACTAAGTGTCCCGATTCATTCCGAATCTGCCCCAGAACCAAATCAACCACTCGGATAAGTCACATAACTATAAATGAAGAAGAAGAAATAAATAGGGGAACGGGGCTACAATACAAAAAACGACCAGTCGGGTCGTTACATTCTCCTCCTATTAAACAAACGTCCGTCCTCGAACGGGTCTATGATCATACCTAGAGTCTCAAATAGGTGTGGATATGTACTCCGCATCTCCCTCTCGTCCTCCCAAGTAGCTACCTCGACTGGATGACCTCTCCAACGAACTTTCACTGATGTTATATTCTTCGACCTCAACTTTGGAACCTGCCGGTCCAAAATGGTCACCGGCTCCACATCATAAGTCAAATTCTCATCCAGTTAAACTGTGCTGAAATAAAAAATATGTGACAGATCACCATAATACTTTCGGAGTATAGAAACACGAAACACTATGTGAATACCTGATAGACTAGGTGGCAATGCAAGTCTGTAAGCCACACCTCCCACTCTTTCAAGCACCTCAGAAAGACCAATATACCGAGGGCTCGGCTTGCCCTTCTTCCCAAACCTCATCAAACCCTTCATGGGAGAAACTCTGAGCAACACCTTCTCACCCACCATATATGCAACATCACAAACCTTCCAATCAGCATAACTCTTCTACCTAGACTGTTTTATGAAGTTGATCCTGAATCAACTTGACTTTCTCCAAGGCATCCCGAACCAAATCAGTGCCCAACAACCTATCTTCCCCCGGCTCAAACCAACTAACTAGAGAACCACACCGCCTCCCATATAAGGCCTCATAAGGAGCCATTTAGAATACTCGATTCGTAGGTGTTGTTGTAGGCAAACTCTGCAAGCAGTAAGAACTGATCCCATAAACCCCGGAAGTCCATAACACAGGCGCGAAGCATATCCTCCAAGATCTGAATGGTGCACTCGGACTGCCCGCCCGTTTGGGGATGGAATGATATACTCAACTCAACCCATGTGCCCAACTCTCGTTGCACTGCTCTCCAAAACTACGATGTGAATTGCGTGCCTCAATCGAGATAACAGACACCGGCACACCATGAAGACGAACAATCTCACGGATATAGATTCCATGATTCCTTCTTCAATTTTGGAATTTGATTGAAGATTTTAAAAGAGAAATTTGGAGTTTTTTTTTCTAAACTTTCCTAAAGTGAATAATTGAGATTTGAACATTGATTCGGAGTCGGATTTGAGTGAAACTAATATGGTTGGACTCGTATTTGAATGGCCTATCAAAATTTGTGAGTTTTTTTGGTTTTGAGATATGGGCCCTGATTGACTTTTTGGGTTGACTTTGAGTTTTGATTAAAGATTCGACCTTTATCGTTTGGGTTGGTTTTCTTTCGCATTATTTGATGTTTTATAGTTTCTTTGGGCTAGTTTTGAGTCGTTCAGAGGTTAATTCACACGGGATGGCATTTCTAGAGTGTTGTTGGCTTGCTCGGTATTTGATTTGGCTTGTTTAAGGTAAGTAATATTTTTAGAGTGTTGTTGGCTTTTGTATGTGCAGTTGTTTCTCATTAATTTGTTCTACAAGTCACCTTAGCATAGTCTTGATCTCTTTCAGGTCCACATCCCCAGGTTCTTTGTTCCTATGAACTTCACAAGTAGAACCATCATAATAAAGGGTGGGGGGAGGATAAGAAATATAAGTACAACCATGAAAGTGACCATCTTGACCACCACACATACCAAACACATTCCACAAATAAGATTGAGTTGGTGCACATAACTCGCTCCGGGAATATTTTGAGAATTTTGCCACAGGTGATTTCCTTCACAATATATATGAGGATCAATAGTAGAATTATCGACACCTAAACTCCCATAAGTCCAAGATGTCATGTTTCTCAAATCAACAATTAGAATAAATAAAGTTTTAAAAAATAAAACAAAATAAAAGTTTAAACTTGAAAACTAGCAATAAGGGTGGCAAGTGGACCGGGCCCGGTCCTAAGTGGGCTTCGCGGGCCCGGTCCTAAGTGGGCCGGTCCTATGCGGTCCGGTCCTAAACGGTCCCGGGCTTCGCTGGCTTATTGCTGGAACCGGCTCGGGACCGGGACCACGAACTAACGGTCCCGGGTTAAGTGGGCCGGTCCCAGCCTAAGTAGGCCTAAACGGGCCCAACAGAAACTTTCTATTTTTAATTTTTTTTTATAGAAGTTAGAGATAAAAAATAGTAATAAAGATATATAAGCTATATTCGATTTATATACTATATATACATGTTAAAATATATATATACTATATTATATATACATAGTATACATCTTAAAATATACATAGTATACATCTTAAAATATACTATATATACATGTTAAGATATATAAGCTCTCTCTCTCTCTCTATATATATATATATATATAGTAAGATGTATATATAGTATATCTTAAGATGTATACTATCGAATATGACTTATAAACTATGTATATATATTATAGTATATATATAGTATATTATAGTATATATATACATCTTATATATATATATATATATATACACACACTATACTATATATACATAGTATATAAGTCATATTCTATAGTATACATCTTAAGATATACTATATATACATCTTAAGATATATATATATATATATATATATATATATATACACACACTATACTATATATACATAGTATATAAGTCATATTCTATAGTATACATCTTAAGATATACTATATATACATCTTAAGATATATATATATATATATAAGATATATATATATACACACACACTATACTATATATACATAGTATATAAGTCATATTCGATAGTATACATCTTAAGATATATATAATATATATAGTAAGATGTATATATATTATAGTATAGTATAGTATATACTATATATACATCTTAAGATATACTATATATACATGTATATCTACTATATATATCTAGTATATCTAGTATACTATGTATATATAGTATATCTTAAGATGTATATGTAGTATAGTATATATAGTATATCTTAAGATGTATATATAGTATAGTATATATAGTATATCTTAAGATGTATATATAGTATATCGAATATAGTTTATATATCTTATGAGATGTATATATAGTATAGACTATAGTATAGTATATATATAAGCTTATATGTATACTAAACTATACTATAATATATATACATCTTACTATATATAAGCTATATTCGATTTATATACTATATATACATCTTAAGATATACTATATATACATGTATATCTACTATATATATCTAGTATATCTATATATATATATATATATATATATATATATATATATATATATATATAGAGAGAGAGAGAGAGAAGTTGTATACATAGTATATATATACTATACTATACTATACTATACTATACTATACTATACTATACTATACTATACTATACTATACTATATATACATAGTATATAAGCCATATTCGATAGTATACATCTTAAGATATACTATATATACATGTATATCTACTATACTATACTATATATATATATCTAGTATATCTATGTATATATAGTATATCTTAAGATGTATATATAGTATAGTATAGTATATATATAAGCTTATATATATATGTATATCGAATATAGCTTATATATCTTATGAGATGTATATATAGTATAGACTATAGTATAGTATAAATATAAGCTTATATATATATGTATATGTATATATATATATATATATATATATATATATATATATATATATATATATATATATATACTATACTATACTATATTATACTATATGTATAGCTTAAGATATATAAAAAGACAAAAATATTGTAAAGAGATATTCAAATCAATGCGTTATATTTTTATTATAGCATTAAAAATCATGGCAATATCTTTCTTAGTCTTCCTCCCCCTATGGAATGAGCACAACAAGGTGCTAATACCACCATTGAGAAGAAAAAGAAACTAATCAAGATGTGCCAAAATACAAGTTACATATTAATTTACATGGTATCTCTTACAAATTTTATAAATCCTTCAAGGTCCGGAGGAATTTCCATTGGTGGTGGCGGAAATGAAGCTTGGTCATCACCGCTTCCAGGCGAAGCATCATCCTCCGCAAGTTCAGCTAGCATTTCTTCGTAAGCTTCGTCTACCTCTGGTTGTGATTCAGCAAGTCCAAAATTTCTTCTTTCCGAACGGATCCAATCTCTAAAAAGTACTGATTTTTCCAAGCTCTCCCTCATAGACACTCTATAATCACCGAGTTGAAGTCTTGCTTGACTGAAAGCGCTCTCTGATGCCACTGTTGAAGCTTGAATAGTTAAAATATCTCGGGCCATCCTTGAAAGAATCGGAAAGTATTTTTCTTTGTCCTTCCACCATTCCAAAATATTAAAGGAGCCGTCGGGATTCACTTCCTCAATTCCCTGTGAAAAATAAACTTCAAGCTCATTTAGTTGTGAAAAATCACTAGTACTAGAACCTTGAGAACCCCTGAACCCTGCCCAAGCACTAAGTGCTCTTACTCTCGCAGTTTTTTTAGATGATTGAGAACTAGAAGAAGAAGGAGTTGGAACATTTGGTCTAGCATGATCTAATGCAACTTGATAAGCATTATACATAGTTTGAACATTTATTTTAATTGAGGCTATTGCGTTCGGAAGTTTAGACAACTCCTCATCTTCAAGTGTTAAACCATTATAAATAGTTTCATACCAAAATTGAGGACCTCCTAATTTCATAGTAGGATTTAATAATGCAGCAATACCATAAATAGGGGGAATAGGGAAAAAATATTTTTTAAACTTTTTTCTCATGGAATCAATAGCAAGTTGATAAATTTTCCCACTCTCTGAAAAATGATCAAACAAATTTGCAAGTTCTGCAATATAAACTAAACAGTTAGAAATAGTAGGATAATATTACCCAGAAAATTCATTTGTAGCAGTATGGAATTTTTTTAAAAAAATCTACAAGCATTTTAACATTAGCCCAATCCGCATTTGTAAGGTGCTCATCATCATCACTTACATGAGCATTAAACGTTGAGTTTATGGGGTTTCTATATTCATATGCAACACCTAAACTTTTATACATGTAATTTCATCTAGTTGGACAAGGTTTAGGAACCTTTCTTTCTCTTAGGCCAAATTCATTGCATCTTTTAAAATATTCTCTAAGTCTACTTCTACGGTTTGAATAAAAAAGCCAATTAAGAGTTATTTTAACCTTTTCAATTTCAACATTTAAAATTCTCATACCATCACCCACAATTAAATGGTAAATATGATAAATACATCTAACATGAAAAATGTTACTAAATACAGGACTTAGTGTAGTGGTAAGCAAGGCTACAGCATTTGTGTTACTAGTAGCATTATCCATTGAAACTGACATTATTTTATCACTAATGCAAAAATATCTACAAATATCCGCAATCGTGCTAGAAATAAACTGCCCTGTGTGACGTGAATTAATTATTCTATAAGCAATAATGCGCTTTTGCATTATCCAATGCTCATCAATCCAATGACTGGTAACAGTAAGGTAATCACAGTCATTACCACTTCTACCAATATCAGTTGTAATAGCAAGACGACAATTTATATGAGTAAATAAATAGCGCAAATATTTTTCATATTCATGTTTATATTTATAAATATCACTCTTTACGGTTGTGCGAGGAAAACCTTTATAAGTAGGATTATAAACTTTTCTAATATAATGCATAAAGTGGAGGTTAGAAGAAAAACTATAGGGTAAGCACATAACAGTAACCATTTTTGCCAATTCCTCCCAATCTTTTTTTGGATCATAATATAAAATACCACCGGTAACAGTGTTAATTCCCGGTTGAAATTGATTTGACCCGGTACTAAGGTCAGCCTAACTAGGTGCACTTGTCCCCTCAGTCAAAGCTTTCATACGAAAATATCTAGCTTTATCTTGAGGGTGTAGCAATATGTGTCTAGTCACCCCCCCCCCCCCCCCCCGACTTCCAACATATTGAAAAACTAACTCTTTGCCACAAGTTTTACACTTAGCCCTATTTTTTTCTCTTAGTTGAGTAAAAAATTACCAAACAAGAGATGTTTCTGCCCGTTTAGAAGGTTGTCTAGAAAAAGTAGGGGCACTAATAGGAGGGTCAGACGGGGGATCATCTGGATTATTATTAGTTGGGTTAACTTCAGGAGCAGGACTAGTGGGTGTATCGTCATCCGGTTGCATTTCATCAAAATCTATTTCTTCATCATCATTTTCATCAATAGTTGGATTACCATAAAGAGCATTCATATATTCATGGTTTAATTGTTCACCGGGTGCAATATTATGGCAAAATTGACTCTCGGTAAATTATAATAAACTATTATCGCTATCAAGAATAGGAGGTGTAGGACGGGTAACATGTTTGGGTCGGGGAGCCGGGGGAAGTGGAGGAGGAACATATTGGCCACTAGATTCACCACTCTTCAATTTTTTCTTATTTTTACTAAACATATTTTTTAAGGAATAAGCCATCTTAATTAATCAAGCAAAGTAAATAAAACAAACAAAATTATAATATTAAAACTTAAGAGTTGGAACGAGTTTACCGAATTGACGAACAACTTGTTGGAAATTGATTATCATTGAAGACTTCAATTCACCAACTTCACAATTGTTTCACAAATTGTAACAATAAAGTAAGCAATAGTAGCAATTATAGAAGTAAATTAGAGAGAGATTGTGATAGATTGATGATTTTGTAAGAAAAAATGAAATAATGATGGGTATTTATAGTTGAAAATAGGGAAAAAGTGTAATTATAAAAAGTTTGGGATTAAAACAAAGTTGGGGAGTTAAATGGCTATTTTTTTAAAAAAAAAATTAAAAAAAAAATAGCAGTTGGGCCCGCTAGGCCCGCTAAGGGACCGGGCCGGTCCCGGGCCCTGGAGGGTCCAAATCATAGGACCGGCCCAATGGTCCCGGGCCTGACGGGCACAAATCATAGGACCGGCCCACAAGACCGGACCAGGCCCGCTAAAACCGGACCAAACGGTCCTGGCCTGTTTAGCTGTTTGGCCCGTCTGGCCCGCGGTCCCGGGCCGGTCCTGGGCCTGGACCGGCCCACTTGCCAGCCTTACCTAGCAATATACACAGCTACAACTATACCGTTAGTTCCCCGGCAATGGCGCCAAAATTTGATCACGCCCAACTCTAGTCCTAAAAAGGATAAGTTGTCGCTGCAAATATAATCCGGTTTAAAAGTCCGAAATCGAATCCCACAGAGAACTAAGGTTTAGCTACAACTGTTCAATATCACTCAGAAGTCAAGCTCGAATAATTTCTAAGTTATAAATATTAAGATTCTTATGTCTTACTAATTAACTAACAAATTAAAGTAGTAAATTAATAAATAGGGATACTAAGGGTTGGAGACAAAATTGGAAAAGTCTAGAGTTATAATTTTTCCAATTGTCGGAATCATTCCCGCTACTTCTTCTACAATCTCGCCTATGTATTCTCTACTGATCATGAGCACTCGACTTATCATAATTCTCTCTCGAGCAACTACAATAATTTACAAGTCGTATTCTCTCGAATTACGTAACTCGCACTTTTTCACCGCTCACTATGATCACGTCAAAGCTTCGTTATCTCTAATCCCGCTTTTAAACCCTCCGTATTGATTTCTCACACACCCTCCGTATTAATTCATAAGAGTGATTTTGTTCAACAACTACCAAAATATGCACCCTTTCTCAAGCAATACACACTAAATAGGCACAGTCAATCGATGGCCATTCAATCAACTGAAATAAGCATGTAGTTAAACAAGTAGAGAAATCCAAAGGCTAGATCATATTAAACGTAATTAAAAGTCATCCTCCAAGAGGTTACATCGAACCCGAGATGCGAAAGTTTAGCTACTCATAACCATACTAACAATCATGATAATAACTGAAAGCATTAAAATACAAATTAAGAAAAAACATAAGAGAAAACTCTTGTGATTCGTTGCTTTCATGTGTTTCGTTGCCTTTTTCCTCTCAAATCATGTCCTACCCTAATCATCTCTCCCCTAAAAACTAAGTTTAGGAGGTATTTATAAGGTAGGGTTGAGATCTGCACATCCAAACATAATGAAGAAATAAAAGTGGCTCGGATAAGCATCGTCGGCATGGGGCATTGTCAGAGGCGCCAACATTACCCCGCGAGGCACTGTTAGAGGCACAACCATTTCCCTACGAGGCACTGTCAGAGGCGCCAATGACAGTGCCCTGGACAAAGCCTTGCACTGCCTATGGTCATCACTTTTCATTGCCTTGCACGTCTTCTTTTATTTCTCCATTTGGCAAAGAAACAGGATTACAGGCTCAAAGGGGTTAACTAAGATACATAACAGTTAGGTGGGTAAAAGATTTTGGCTCAACAAAGAAATGCCTATATCACTTCCAAAACTAAACAAGACTACTATTTCGCTTTGCAAACACACGGAGCAAGTTCTAGACATCAAATGCAATGCACAGAATACACCAAACCTCACACACACATGGAACATAACTCACTCAAGATTGGATCATCAAGACACCCTAGTCAAAGCAGTTAAGCAAAGTTAAGATCATACAATTTAAGGTACTTATACAAGAGTCAAAAACTAAGCCTAAGCGCCATAACTAAATCACTCGCTATTCTCAAGGCATAATAAAGTCAAGAAACAATATCTTCAATTTAATTCATAGCACAAGGTTTCCCTGCTCCTAAAAATAAAAACTAACTAAACCCGGTTCAAACAAAATCCTTAAAAAAGAACCGCGACACGAAGAAAAACCAAGGGGGAATTATTACACTACCTACAAAAGAAAATCTTTTTGTCTTTTTGTTTCGACTTAATCTCTCCAGAAACCTGTCGAATGATATCCATCATCGGGATAAATCAAAAAATTTAATTTTTTATGGTTTTTGTTTTTCAATTTTTGTTAACTACTCAAAAAAAAAAACTAACATATATACATACAACATATAATTATCCCCCACCCCACACTTTAAGTTGTGGCATGTCCCCATGACACATAATTAAAAAGCATAAGGTAAAGAAAACTTTCCTGAATTTTCTTCTTTTCCGAGAACTTATGAACTCCACCCCTAATTCTGAATTCATTCCTCGTTTTCGCTCCTTGGGATTCTTTATGGAGCTCATTAAGCCTAATTCTTCTAAGGATACCTGCAAGACCCGCACTTTTCTTTTTTTCTTGTCCTCATCTTGAGCGGTAAATTGCTCGTTCATGATGATCCTTAACTTGTTTCTGCATTCTTTCACAGGATAAATCCATACATATTCCTGTAAATCCCCAAAAATAAAATCCACATGATCAAGGTTAGAGTGAGAAAACAAAGAAGAAAGGTCAAGTGAATATTCCTCTGGTATGTCCAAGACTATTTGTTTCTCATTCTCTTCTACCAAATGTTGCAAATATGAAAATGTGGATGGGGGTTTGAACTCTTCTTTCTTTGCTTCACACTCAACCACAGCCTTATTTTCAATCATCTCAGTTGAATCAGAGTCATCTTGAACAGTGAAAAGCTCTCTCTGTGGATACTCATCCTCTTGGGTAAGCTTATTCTCACAGGGTATCTCCTCCATATATTCACACGCAATGAGCTTTCTAAAAGTGTACTTATTATTTGACTTTTTTGCATTTTTAGGTTGTCATGGCTTCATCATCTTGTGTAAATCTCTCTACCGGCTTATTTATGAACTTATACAGAAGCTCTTCCAAGCTACCATTCTCCCCTTGAGGTGGTTGTCTTACTTCGCTTCCTTTCCAGTTATAATAAGGGTATTCATCCCAACCAGAGTCATGTCACGACCAATAAAATCCCACCACAGGCGTTGTGATGGAACCTAGTCTCTAAGACTAGGTAAGCCGATTTTAATTATATTTTTTTTAGCCATTTTTTTAATTAAATAAGTAACCAAAACTAACAGCGGAACAAATATGAATGTACAACCTCCCAAGACTGGTAGTACTAAGTCACGAACTCTAACTGAATACATGGAATGATCACGAGGACCGAATATACAGTACTGTTTGATTAAAAATTAATAGTACAATGAAATAAAAGGACTCCAAGGGACTGCGACGACCAAGCAGCTCTACCTTGAATCCTTACGATCCCGCTTTAACTCTTCTCAAGCCCAATAACTCCAATACCTGGCTCTGCACAAAAATGTGCAGAAGTGAAGTATGAGTACACCACGGTCGGTACCCAGTAAGTATCAAGACTAAGCTCAGTGGAGTAGAGACGAGGTACAGTCAAGACACTCACTAGTCTAATAGCCTGTGTAATATAATATACAAAATAATAGGAAGCAGATAACAATAAGGGCAACATAAAACAACCAGTATTATGCACAACAGACAACAAGAATACCATTAATATCGCTTAACAATTAATAAATACAATTATACACAATAAATCAAATACTTCAAATAAATGTCTTTCACATATAATTCTTTCAAATAACTCTCTTTCAAATATAATTTTCTCAAATAATTATCTTTCAAATATAATTCTTTCATATAATACCTTCTACATAAAAATCCTTTCAAATAAATATTTTGAATATAATCCTTTCAATTAAAAAGTCACCATGTGACACCTCGTTTCATAATCATAAAAATACGGGTCTCAGCCCATTTTCATATTTTTCGTAAACACGGGTCTCAACACATTTTTTATATTTCCACGGCACCTCGTGCCCATAATTAAATCATTATATTTCCCCCGGCACCTCGTGCCCTCATTTTATATCACAACTGCACGGACAATTCACGTGCCAAATATCATTATCATTTAATCACAGCACCTCGTGCCCATAATTTATATCACAACTACAGGACAATTCACGTGCCAAATATCATTATCATTTAATCACAGCACCTCGTGCCCACAATTCATATCACAACTGTACGGACAATTCACATGCCAATATCCTCATTATTTACTCACGGCACCTCGTGCCCATATTTTATTTTATAATCAGCCTCGCAATAGCCACAAGCTCTCAATTTCAACATAAATCAGATTGTCATCAATTTACCAACAACAAGAAAAATTGCACAAGGTATAAAAATAAACACAAGAATATCACAACATCACATGAAAATCATCAACCCCACAACCCCACATCATCACAC
The DNA here is from genome assembly GCF_000715075.1 of Nicotiana tabacum. Lineage (NCBI taxonomy): Eukaryota > Viridiplantae > Streptophyta > Magnoliopsida > Solanales > Solanaceae > Nicotiana > Nicotiana tabacum. The sequence continues at coordinate 87,214,741 of NC_134092.1, read as the reverse complement.
ATCGTCCCTGACAATAGCCACCCTTATCGCTCCTATTGCCACCCTTATCACTCCTATAGCTACCCTTATTGCTCCGTCCAGACAATATCAATTGCCACCCTTATCGCTCATATTGCCACCATTATCGCTCCTATTGCCACCCTTATCGCTCCGCCCAGACAATATTCTAACAAACACAACCACAATGAAATGCCACCCTTATACCCACATAATATCAACGGTGAAATGCCACCCTTATATCTTCAAAATAATAATTAATACAACACAACAATTTACACGAGAAATTATCACGGCAACATAACAAAATCAATTCATATCACAATTTGCCCAATGGCTACAACCAAAATTCCAAAGATACAACCAAGTCAATTAATTTCACAACAAATAGTCGAAGGCTCCACACAATATATACAACACCCAAAAATAATCAACAGAGATAGAAATTACTCAACATAAAGTAAAGTCTTTATTAACTCTAAATTTTCGATAATTATATAAACACCTCTTCTTAAGCTCATTTAATTAATTATTTACAGAGGAAAAAATCTAAAATGAAATTAAATTCCAATAATTATCAAACCAGCAAATTCACGGAATTTCATAAATAATCAAATAACAATCACATCAACTTGTCATATAACAACAGAGTCAACAACAAGGATTTAGCCACGACAAATAGATAATTAAATATATGCCAACAATTATCCAATTTACTACACAATATGCTCAAGACTTTAACTCAATAAAATTTACACATATAAACCAAGTACGTACTCGACACCTCGCGTACATGATTTTCAATTACACAAATTGCACATAAGACTCAATGCCTAAGGAAAAAATTTTCCGCTCGAGGTTAAACAAGACACTTACCTTTTTGAAGTTAGGTCGATATTCCAAAATAACTTTCTCACGTGAATTGATCTCCGGACGGCTCCAATCTTTCTTGAGCCTTCCATACATTACTACGAGGTTCCGTAAATTCTAGCAACTTCAATCTATTTATAAACATAATAAAAGTGAACCATAATTAGGAAGATTTTTATGGTTTCAACTCATTTGAGCATTTTATCAAACATTAGGTGTGCAAATTTGGTTACAAGATTCTTCTACATGATTTTCTTCATTCCACAACCCAATCTTTACTTATTTGATCTCAACAATCTTTCTACAAACCTTATTGGTACAAACATATATACATAATACTCTTACACCCAAGAATCATACTCCCAATCACCAATCTTTTACCCCAAACTCGAAATTGAAGACTAGGGGTTAAATCTTACCTCTTTGATGAAGATCTTGTGATTAGCTTCTTTGATTCTTGAAAATTTGATGATTAGAATGTTAGGTTCCCTCCTTCTCTCTCTAAAATGCTCTTACCTCTCTCTAAAACCCTCCGAAAAATACCCCAAAATAAACCCCAAAGCCTATTTATTAAAATGGGGTCGGGTTATGAAAATAGAAAAATTAACCCTCCGAAAGCAGGTCTGCGGTCGCATAATGGACCGCGGAATGGGTATGTGGGCCGCAAAATTAATCGCAAAATCGGTGCCCAGAACTGGGCTCTTCTGGTCCATTCTGCGACCAATTTGTGGTCGCAGAAGCAGTTTTACGATCGCATAACTATTTTGCGATCGCATAATTGGTCGCAGAATTGCATTTTTCCAGCCTTTGGTAATTTGGTCATAACTTCTTGTAGGAATGTCCAAATGACAAACGGTTTGAAGCGTTGGAAACTAAACACATAGACCTTTCTTTTTATGGTAACTCTTCATATCAAGAGACATATTCTCGTTTGAAGTTAGGTCTTGTGTGAACTCACTTGAAACTTTAGTCTATTATGAAATTTCCAACTTCAACATTCGATGATGAAACCTATCGAATCAAGTCCGATTGACCTCTAATTTTGCACATATGTCATATGTGACATAACAGACCTATTCAAATTTTCAAAATCGGATTCCGACATCGTTATCAAAAATTCAACCTTCGATCGAACTTTCCGAAAATTGTCTATTTTTCAACTTTCGCCAAAATGCGTCGAATTGTCCTATGGACTTCCAAATCCAAATCCGAACATGCGCCTAAGTCCGAAATCACCATACGAAGCTATTGACATTATCAAAATTATATTCCGAGGTCGTTTGCTCAAAAGTCAACTCTTTGGTCAACTCTTTCCATTTAAGCTTCAAAATGAGAATTTCTCTTTCAATTAAACTCTAAATCTTCCGAAAATCAAACTCGACCATACCCGCGGATCATAATACATATTATGAAGTTTCCCGGGACCTTAAGTCGTTGAACGGGGCATTAAATCTTAAAACGATAAGTCGGATCGTTACAAGTCAAGATTGTGCCCATATGAATTCCCATACCTGTACGAACTAGAAACAGAGTGAGACTGTTCAAAATACAAACCATAGGAGGAATACATATATGCTTGACAATCAACCCATAGATGATTTCAATCGCATTTAAAACACATAGCAGACCGCTGATAATATTCAGCTGCTAACTCTTCAACCATTTTCTTAGGCTAGCTGTACTCCATCTTCACAACATTTAGAGTTCAATATCTACAATAGCTTCTCCAACTTATTAGGAACTACAAAAAAATTCTTGAAAAGAAGTTAACTAATAAAGAAAATAAAAAAAAGGAAAAAGAAAAGAAAAAAACTAAAACCTAATTCTTGAATTAGCACTACAAACTATTTCAAACACTATTGATTGCCAATCTCCGGCAACGGCGCCAAAATTGACGAGTGCAAAACACACACTTAAATATGCTCGCTAGTCGAATATAGTAAAATATAATATCGTATCCACAAGGATTGGAGTTAAACAATATTATTGTAGTTTGTAGTTAGATTGCTATCCAAGATGATCAAAAGTTGAGAATTATGTAAATTAAAACTAAAATTAACTAAGAATCTAGAGCTAATTGACTAATGATAATCAAACAAAAGTAGCAAGGAAGTTATCAATGGGAGAAAATAAGGGTTGATTGGATAGGTGCAAGATAATTGTCTGCGATTTAACTCTAGTTAATTCACTCCTAATGTTCAAGTGAGTCTCTCGAATTTACTCAATTATTAGCTCAAACGTTTGGTAGAAATTTCTCTCTCGATTAAGTCTTAACCGCACAATATGAACCAATTTCCGCTCGGTGAAGATATGCACGAATTCGTAGTGGATTGGTCTTTAGGAGAATCTCTTTCAATTATCCTCCTAACTAGGTCTAAACAACAATTCAACTAGCCTCTTTCAATTACTAAGAAGAATCAATGAATTCAACCGACAAGATAATGCAAAAACATCACAAGTTATGCCTCTCTCGATTACATAAACATGTGAATATAGATGCAACAATTAAAATATCCAAAATGATTCATTTACCGCGCACTTTTCACCCTGTTTTGTTGGGGATTTGAAAAAACGTAAACCATGCACATTGTAGTTCTTTGAATTAGCTTTCCAAAAATATATTGTGAAGCCCAAACGGAGTTCCGAGCGAAAAGTTATGTGCATTTTACTAGACACTACGTAATATACCTACTCGATTCTTCGTTTCGTTCCACTATCATCCGTTGATCCCCGAATACGATCCCGGCTTAATTCCTTGGGCTTTTACTCAGACTTCAAAGCTCCAAATCACTTCAATTCATTTTACAACATCTACATAGCTCGGAATCACTCCTACACAGTATAAAATACATAATTAGTGCTTAAACTCAACTAAAGTACAGTAAATTGGAATGTAATAATCGACTAAAACATGAGAATGTAGCCTACCATCAGTACGCCGTAACGGATTTGTTGTGTTATAGTAGTTTGTGGATGTAGAGTTTGTTCTCGGTATTGTGATTTGAGATTTGGGATTATGTTATTCTGGGCCCCTCTGGTAGTTGACCTATGGGTCCGGTTATTTGAGTTTACTGTTTTATTTCTATTTATGTTTCTGTTATTACTGTTTCGTACAAGTTATTTATGAGTGACTTGCCATAGCCTCGTCACTACTTCGTCGAAGTTAGGCTCAGCACTACATGTCATCGGTTGTACTCATGCTACACTTCTGTACTTCTTGTGCAGATACTGGTGTTGGTCCCGGCGGCGCGTAGCGGAGACTGCTCGGATTCAACTGCTTTTGGAGACTTGAGATAGACTTCTGGCGTTCGCAGTCCCTGGAGTCCCTTTCTATCCCATTTTTACTATTTTTCTTATTTCAAACAGTTATATTTCGTTCAGACTTTATCTGTAGAATTCTAGAATGCTCATGTATTCGTGACTCCAGATTTCTGAGAGATGTTTAGACTATGCTACGTTCTATTTATCACATCCATTATAGAATATTGCAGTTTCTTATTATTAATGTTCTGATTTAAAATGTTAAACTGGTTAAGTAATTAGCTAATGTTACTTGCCTAGCAAGTGGAATGTTAGGCGCCATCACCACCCCGAGGTTGGAATTTCGGGTTGTGACATTACCATAACCATTATGAATCACCCACGTAATGGGTAATCAATTTAATAATATTAGTAACGGGCAGGAATTAAGTAGGGAAAAATAGTTACAAATTATACCCTTATATAAACTCCATTAACATATCTTGTACCCCCACCAAGAAATTCACGAAATTATACTGTCAATTGTCTATATTTTTAATATTCTCTGTTGTTAGAAGATCTTATTCTCTCCTATTGGAAGGAAGTTGCGATTATCAATAAGATTTTTTTTCTTCTTATTCTCTCAATATTTTATTTTTATTATTTGCTATTCATTTAAATTTGAAAAAGTAAAGTAAAATTGGTTATTAGAAATTTGAATTATTCTTTTATTTGCTTTGACCACAAAAATTATTTTTGGTTAAACACCACTGGAAACAAAATTCAATTTAAAAAATTTTAATTTTTAAATTCAAGTCTAAGTGAGCTTCAATGGAGTTTTAGTTAATTTTCTTCACTTCTTAAATTATCTTGCTAAGGTACTATATCATAATACTCACATTTACGAGTTTTTCACTATGAATGAGAAAAATATTACAGTACAAATAATTCTCACCTATAACTCCTATGTATAAATCCTAAGGAGTCCCAAACCTATAAGAGAAATATTTTCTCAATCCTACAAGGACACATGTAATTTTAAATCGCATAAGCTTATGCCCTATAAGTTTTTCTCAAATTATTGCGTTAGTTTATATGTCCTAATGTTTCGATTTTGAGTTTGATTCTTTTTTTGAAAAATATATTTATAAAATCATAATTTGTTTTTTGGGATAAATTCTAAAATAGTATTAAAGACAGAGAACATTATAGACAAGGTAATAAGATAAACATCAGAAAATACATGGCTAGTATTTTATTACTTTAACTATATTTTCAATTAGGTGAGAAAGAAAAAGGTACTTATGGCTAAATAAGATATGAAAAAAATTGGTTTAGAAACGTAGGAAACAAATGCAAAGAGTTACTTCGTCTGTTTCAATAACAATTGAACCTTTTACTATTTGGGGAACATTTTTTGCAAATTATTTTAAATTATTAACTATTGTGACTTATAATATTATTTTTTCAAATAGTTTCTAAATATATAAATTTTATTTTAAAAGTTTAGAGAATTTATGCCTTAATTCTCATTGAAAATTAGTCTGTTTGATATACGTATTCCGAAAAGGATCAAATAAATCGAAACAACAACAACAACATACCCAATATTATTTCACACCGTGGATTAAATAAATCGAAACACAGGGAGTATTAATCTCTCTCTATATAAAGTTGGGAATTAACAATCTGATGTGGTACCTCTTATATGCTAGAATAGCCATTTATCTTTTTTCTCCTTCTTTGCCTTTTTATCTTTGTTTTCTAATTTATCTTATTTTCAAAATCTAAAAGTGTCTAAATGCTACCTAATTAATGAGAAAAATAAAGTTTTTGATCAATATTGTCCCTTATCTTTGAGGGTAGGTCTATTTTAGTCTCTCAAATATAACCCTGAGTATATTTAGTCCCTTAAGTATGTTAAAGTGGAGCACCTTTAGTCTCACTGACACAATATGTTCAAAAACTAACAGTGTTACCCAACTCTGATTCATGAAGCAAATCTTCTGCTTTGAATCAAAACGTTTTCTCTCCTTTTATTGGATAACGCAAATTATCACTTTAATTCCTCATTTTTAGATAATGTTTTCTAAAATTTTGACCTTAAAAATATCCCCTAAAAATATATAAAATTTGTATATTTTTTTGTATGTTTGAGTTGATTTTTCCAAAAAAAAAAGTTAAAATTTGAAAAAAAAAATAGAGATGCCAGGATCACTTCTAGGCATATTATTGAAGCAAACGAATAATCAGGTTGTATTATCACTTTTAGCCAGTGCCAAAAACTATTTACATCTAGTAGCGAAAAATATATATAAAATTTGTATAATTTTTGTATATTAACATACAAAAAAAAAATTATATATACAAAAAATATACAAATTTTATATATTTTTTCAGCTATAGCGGCTATACAATGTAACTTTCTCATTTAAAACTGGCACAGAAAGGGATATTTTGAAGGTCAAAATTTTAGAAGACATTATCTAAAAATGAGGAATTAAAGTGATAATTTGCGTTATCCAATAAAAGAAGAGGAAACGTTTTGCTTCAAAGCAGAAGATTTACTTCATGAATCAGAGTTGGGTAACACCGTTAGTTTTTGAACACATTGTATCAGTGAGACTAAAGGTGCTCCACTTTAGTATACTTAAGGGACTAAATATGCTCAGAACTATATTTACGGGACCGAAATAAACCTACCCTCAAAGATAAGGGACAATATTAGCCAAAAACTCGAAAAACACATCCCGTCGGGTTACATCCGTTAAAAATTAAGGATGAAACACATTAAAGTAAAAGGAAGATGAAAAGAGAGACTTTTCATTTTCAAAACGGTTTTTTTACCATATATAACAAAAGGCCTGTAGTATTTGTAACCAATAACAATGGGTCATCTCCATAATTTTGTCTGCTCTTTTTCTCAAATGAATTTTTTTTTTTTAACATAAGACAAACAGAGATTATCTCATGATACTTTTGAAGGTGTTGTCAAGTGGCATATATTTCTCTACAACGTAAAAGGCTTTACGGAAAAGGTGTTATTCCTCGTTCGGGAGAGTGTCCAAAAGCAACAAGAATTATAAGGAGAAAGAATCATATTTTTGTACTGAAGATGAGATGTTCTTTCACTGTTACTGAAGGGGAGAAGGTGAGGTGAGGGAAGAAGGAAGAAGAATTGAGGTAGGAGTTGAATTGAAAAAGAAAAGGAAGGAAAAGAAAGGTAAGGGAATAGCAAATCCGAGGATAAGAAGCCGACTTCTTTTTTCTATTTCTTCTTTTATTTTTTCACAAGATTTTTTCTTAGCATTTAATTTGGAATGCTAAAGTAACTACAACATTTCACTGATTATATATATGTTATTCATGATAATGTGTGTCTCATTTAAGCAAAATTTTCTCTCCCAATTAATGGGAGACAAAGAAAAAAGCCTAATATTCCAATATTTTCTAAGTTAGAATTTCAATTTTTAAAGATCTCCCTAAAGCTAGCTAGATGACAAATAATATTTACAGATATGCTATCAAACGATTTAAGTCCTTGAGCTTTTAACAAAGATGATAAAAGAAATTAAGAATGGGAAGACTCTTTTGGATAGCTGTAATTTGAGCATAAACACACTTTTGACAAGATAAATTAAAAATATCAACTTTCTTTTTAATGCTTTTATAGTTTTTATTTTGTCAAAGTTTTGACAAGAAAAGAAGATCATTTTAAAAGTACACACAAATTAAAAAAGGAGTAACAGAAGAAGAAGTAGTTACTCAATTATTTAATGTTCATTTAGTTACATGAAGTTTCCAATTGTTATAGAAATTAGTGAAGTGGATGATCATTTACTAGAAAACAATAATTATTTTTAAAAAATACGGATTAATAATATAGAGCGTTTTGGATCTAATTGGAGGTATATATTTGCGTATATAGATTAAAATATAGGTATATCTCAGCTATTTATTGACTTTAATAGGACCCCATAAAACGCGAATAAATTGACTAGTTAGTAATACTTCCACCACCAACCTCCAGGTCTTGAAAAGCTCGTACCTATAACTGGAAAATACTTAAATTTGGAATAGAGATATTATATTCCAAACGGACGTAACAAAAGGTCGCAAACTCGCAACCTTGAGGCCCGGAAAGAAAAGCAGAAAGCAGGGGCTTTGCTCTGTAATCTGTCCACAAAATTGATTTGTTTTGTAGATATTTATTGACTTTTTATTTTTTCTTTCTTTACTTTTTTTTTTTTATTCTCTTTGTTTTTAAGCAAAGCAGAATTAAGGATGAATATAGCTCCCATGTCAGGATGCAGTAGAAGGCATCAATATAACATTCAGAGAAATATGACTAAGGTAAAATCACTCTACTTGTCTATTTATTCTGTTTATGTAACAGGATATTGATTTTCAGGTATCCTTTCTTCTTTCTGAGTTCTGACGATTTACACGAACCAATATAATGCCTTTAACGGATTTCTCTCCCAACAATCTAATCTTCGTTGTCATGTTTCTACGAATTCAATCTTGATTCCAGTATCATACAATATTCACACTCTGTTGTGCTTGATAATTTTAGTACAATATGTTTTTTTTACTTGGTTAATTAATATATGGGATTTCAGCTTAGGTGATAGAGTTGCACAAGTTTTAGTCTATGTCACGACCCAACTGCCACCGGAGCCGCGACGGCGCCTAACACTACATGTCAGACAAGCCAATAGCCACATAATAACTATACATTTGAATAAACATGGTTTAATAAACTGAACAACAGAAATATCATAATTATCTAATGAAAACCATAACAATACTGCTACAACCATTCTCAAAATCTGGTGTCAACGAGTACATGAGCACTACTGAGTATTAAATATACACCAAATTCTTAGTACAACTGTCTAGACAATAGAGCAGTAATAAGGGAAATAAAGAGAAGAGAGTCAAGGTCTACGGATATCATAGCAGCTACCTCGAAATCTCCAAATACTGGTACCAATACGGCTCTAGCAATCACCACGTCCAGATGTACCTGGATCTGCACACGAAGTGCAGAGTGTAGTATGAGTACAACCGACCCCATGTACTCAATAAGTAACAGAACTAACCTTGGGCTGAAAGTAGTGACGAGCTCAGAAGAAGACAGTCAGAAAACAATATTAAGAACAACACAGAGATAATGATGACAGTAACAATAAGTAATTCAATGAGATTATCATAGTCAGCTCGTTCATATACAAGAATTTATACATGCTTTTAAGTTTAACAATTAAAGACCAATACTGATAAGAACATGTCAGCTACAACTAGCATGAGGAATGATGCATCTCTATGCCTACATGTTAAGTATGCATGTCAAATGAATGATTTTACAGTGGTATCCTCAGGTTCTCTCACTCTCAATATACTCCAGTTGTCTGTCTCAATTGCCCACCTCATCACACATACACAATCACTCAGTATTGTACGGGTGTCTGGTATCAATGCCCCCCACCAAAGCACGTGTATGCATATCACTGTGTCTGCGCTCACTGCTAGTATGTCAGATTTCGGAGGGGCGGATCTTGCTCAAACGCTAATCAAAGACAATATGGCATGTTGCGACGTGCAACCCGATCCAAAAAATAATAAAACTAATAAGACCTACTGTATCATACTGCCCGATCCAAATAACACTCTCAACACGGCTCTCAGGCCCACCTCAGTCATGCACCTCTCAAGTCTCAAGGGCTCATAACCTCATATCACTCAGCCCAGCAGCACCACATATGGAAAAGCAATAACAACATGAGATCTAACAATGAATGATGAACAGAGATTGAGAAATGATATGCAAATACGAATCATGACTAAGTGTACAATTACAGTTAAGTCAGATAACCTAAAATAACAGAAATAGCCTCAATAAGTCTCAAACAAATAACCACATAGCCTAAATATGATTTTTAGCATGAATCATAGCTCAGTAAACCTAATAAGTAGGGAAAAATACGGATAAAACAAAGTATGATAGCAACATAGTCTAAAAGTTAACCCGAATCATGATTATCCCGGTGCATGCCCACACGCCGGTCACCTAGTATGTGTGTCACCACAACATATCACAATTAACATGGTTCTCAGGGACAATTACCCTCAATTTCAAGTTTAGAAATGTTACTTACCTAAAAACTCGCAACTCAATATTTCAAAAAGTCCTTGCCTCATGAATCGGCCTCCAAGCGACCCGAATCTAGTCAAAGCAACTTAGTACCATCAATAATAGTGATAGTAGGCTATAATTATGTAGATTAGTTACTATTTGCACTCTAACTTAGCTGCACTTTATTGATATTTGAATGTTAAATAATAACAAATTGCTCTAATTAAGAACTTTATGCTTTGCAGGAGCAATTCTGGGCTATGAGGACGTTAAAGAGTGTTTCGGAGCTAATATGGAGCATTGAAGGCCAATTGGAGGTTAGGGCGCTTAAAAAGAAGAAAGAAAAAATGCTGCAAAAAATCCTCCAGGTGCGCGATCTATGCGCGGCCGCGCACTGGGCCGCGCATGTCAGGCAGAAACTGGCCAAAGTGTGTGGTCGATGCGCGGCCGTGCACGTGTTTCCAAGAAAAATCGTCCAAGGCCAATTTTGTAATTTGAGAGGCGACTAACCTTGACCTATATGAAGCCCAGCTTACCTTAAAAGAGAGTATCTCTGTTTTTAGAAGAACTTTGGAGGCAAGAACACAAAAGGAGCAAGACGGAGAATTCTCCTACGAGTTTTTCATCTTCTTCTTCTTAATTCCATTATTGGTTATGACTTTTTATATTGTAATTGTGCATAGCAGTATGAGTAGCTAAACTCGTCATCTAGGGTTGATGGAACTAATTGTTGGATGACGTCTTGATTACGTTTTAATATAATTGAGCCATTTTTACTCTATAATTGTTCAGCTATGTGTTTCTTGTGATTAATTGAAAGGGCCCTTGATTAATCGTGTCTTGTTGTCTAGTGTTGCTTAAGAAAGAAGACTTGATTAGATTGTTGTTGAACAACGCCACTTTCGAGTAAATTAAGAGATTAATTACTTGAATTTAAAAGCAGGATTAGAGATAACGAAGCTTTGGTGTGATATTTATGATTTGTACAAATTGTCAACTAGAGTAGTTCGAGAGAATGCTTCTAGTAAATTATTGTAATTGATCGAGAGATAAGTACGGTAAGCAAGAACTCATCATCTTTATAGAGTGTTACGGTGAGATTATAGCTAACGTGTGAGGAATTAATCCGACAATTGGGGAAATCAATAACCCTAGATTCTTTTACCTTTGAATTCAACTTCATTTTTGCTTATTGCTAGTTTTTATTATCATTTTTCGTTAGCTAAATAATTTCTGTTAATTATCAAAGAAAATCTTGAACTCTGAAAATTATCTGAGCTTATCATTAGCGATACTAAAAGTTGTAGCAAATAGGTTAGTTCCATGTGGGATTCGAATCTGGGCTCTTGAATCGGATTATTTTTTCAGTGACCGCTTAGTCATTTTTATAAGGTATAGTTGGGCGTGATCAAATTTTGGCGTCGTTGTTGGGGAACTAACGGTGTTATTTATTACAACTTGGAAGAATTGCTAGGATTTTTAGTTTAGATCAATTTTCTATGGTGTAAAAAAAATATTTCCATTGAAATTCTCACGTTTGAACTCTTTTGTGACTCAGGTGCATTCCTAGAAGCTCCTTGAGAACTGGTGAACGTTTTGAAGGACTCTCAGATCCCAAGAAAGCATTTAGGACATTGAATCGGGCTAACAAGAAGGGCAAACAGCTAAAACAAGACGAACAATTCGAAATTGAAATGGACGACGTCGAGAACGTCAACGAGAATAATAGGAATGATCGAGTTGACCCAAACATCGGAGTGGTAGCACCTCTTGTTCTAGAAGCTGCTCTATATGATTGGGCGCAACCAACTGCTGATAACCTGGCCACCGCAATTGCAGTCCCTCCGATACATGCGGAGACGTTTCAGATTACCAACAACATGTTGCACTTGCTGCAGAATAAATGATTGTTCTCTGGTTCGTACATCGATGACCCACAACAACATCTGAAGAACTTTCTATCAATTTGTGTCACTCAGAGACAGCCAAATGTGACTCCTAAAGCAATCAGATTATTACTGTTCCAATTCTCAGTGACTGGGGAGGCTCAAACTTGGCTGAATTCGCTCCCAATAAACTCTATTGCTACTTTGGAGGAACTAGTGAAGCAGTTCTTAAACAAGTTCTATCCACCCAACAAAACTGCGAGGCAAATTGATGAGATATTGCAATTCAGGAAGAAACCGACTAAAAGTTTGCAGGAAACCTGGGAGAGGTTTAAGGGTATGCTAGTGAAGTGTCCACACCATGGCATTCCAGATCAGATACTAGGATAGAGATTCTATATGGGTTTGGTTGACGGTCTGAAGGCCAATGTAGATGCTTTAGCTGGGGATGCATTCTTGAGAAAAACATTCACAGAGTGCAAGATTCTTCTTGACAAGATGGCTCAAAATTCATGCTGGATGACGAGATATACAACACTCACTCCAATAGTACATTCTGTTGCTCTTGACCCAAACAATACAAATGCAGAAAACATAGCCACTCTCATGACCCAAATGAGCTTATTGACAAAGAAAATTGATGAGATGGGTACGAAACAGGTGCAGATTGTTGATACGACAAATGGAGGCCTATGCACTCCCTGCATAAATCAGTCATATATTTGCTCGTGGAGTGGAGAGAATGATAATCAGGGCTTCAGAGAAGACATGAATTACATCAATAATTTTGGGGGTCAGAGGCAAGGTGGACAGCAATGGGGACCTCAAAATCAGCAGTACAGACCAACCCAGCAGCAATACAATACCATTCCAGGGGGAGCATGACCACAAGGCCAAGTCGTTCCTTATCAAAGGCAGCAGGGTTACAATCAGCAGCACCAATAACAATTGGCTTACCAACCGCCTCATCAACAGCAGGACAGTAATATGATAGAAATCAAGGGCATGCTGCAACAACTCATGGGGACAAATGGAGAGATGCAAGAAAAGTTAGTCGCACATGATTCGACTATTAAAGGCATTGAAACTCAATTAGGCCAGTTATCTATGGCCTTGAACAATCGCCCACAAGGAACGTTGCCTGCAGACACAAACATCAATCCAAAGGATCAGAACCCAAATCAGCTAATGGCAGTGAGTCTCAGGAATGGAGGGATTTAGATAAAGAGCAAGAAGTTGCTCAATCTAGGAGAGACGCAGTACCAATTACTCCAGTTACATTAGAGACCGACGAGTCAACGGAGCTCACAGAAGTTGTAATTGAATAGGTACAAGTAGACAAAGGCAAGGAGAAGGAATTTGAACAACTCTCTATTCCTCACAAGCTTCTTCAGGTAAGTGACATGGCTTCTATTTTCCTTTTACTTCAGTTTTTATTTTTTGACTTTTTCCAATTTTCTTTCTTTTCTTCTTCTCTTTTAATTGTATGGTAGTAGAAGTCATTGTTGTTCTTTTCTTTGCTTTGTATTACTAAGTATACTTGTTGGTATGTGAGGATAATGGAATTTCATCTTGTTGGGTTGGATTAGACATTGTTAAGATTGTGGTGGAATTGAGGTATAATTGGGTGTTTGGGGAATTTGGGATGAATTTTCACATCAAGTGTTTGTTGAAATGCCATAGTGAGTTCGTGAATGTAATTTGTGACCAATTATGCAGGTGAAGTCTGAGTAACCACTATTGGTTCACACATCCCGCCTTGTACTGATAGTGGTATTTGTTTTGTAGGTACTATGACACCTTCAAAGAAAAGACGAACCACATGCGCCTCTTCTAGTGGTCATGCAGGCTTGTCCCGGGCATGGGCCTCGACCAATGCACCTAAGTTTGATAGCACAAGGTTTGTATCAAGCTCAGCCCAGGAACGTTTTAGTTAGAAGGCTCCTAAGAAGCCCATACCGGAATGGGGTATTGATAGGGGGTCCCTCCAGTTTGGTTGCCCCAATATGTATCAGGAGTTGGTTCGATGCAGGCTGGATATTTTCTTTGAAGAACCCGATGAGGCCAACTTGATGGTTGTACAAGAGTTCTACGCGAACTGCTCTGAACATGAGGACCATATTTGCACTGTGCGACAAAAGAATGTTGATGCATCGATAGACGCCATTAGGAGGGCGTATCAGCTGCCAATATTTGGTGGGGAGGAGGACTATTATAATACATATAGGCAAGAACCAACCTCTTGGAACCTGTTTTTTAGAACAATCTATGTGCCAAACAAAGACATAGTGTGGGTTATGCCGTGGCGGAAGTTTCACTCAGCCTAACTCACCTTTAAAGGGAAGTGTTGGCTTTATTTCATCAATAGCCGCTTGCCTCCTTCCTCCAACACCACTGAGGTGAATGGTCCCAGAGCTGCATTGATCTGGTGCTTCAAGAATGGCCACGATTTTGATGTGGCTAAGGTTATTTATGACGAGATGTTCATCTGTTGTCCAGTGCAGAGGTATGAGTTCTTCTTCCCTTCACTAGTCACTAGATTATGTCGGGCAGCACGGGTGCCGGAGAACAAGAACATGGATGAAAGAGTGAAAAAAGAACCAAAGTTCCGAGCAGATAAAGTGACCATTGGGAAGGATCCTGTGGTACCTGGCAGAGCTAATAGTGATGAGTCTGATGTGCCAGAAGAGGGAGATGAAGGGCAGGCTGAGGTTGTGGCTGAGTCACCCCCATATGAGCAAGTTGCTGAGGTTAAGGGAATATCTGTAGTCAGATGGGATATGCGGATGACAGTCCTAGAACATGAAATGGCAGGGTTAAGCACTTCTATCACGGATTTGGGGACTCGAGTTGATGCACTGGCCAACCAAAATGCAAAATCTGAGAAGAAGATCATGGCTTGGCTGCGTGTGCTGGGGAGGGCGTGCCATCTTGACCCCGGCGCTATCTCCGATCAGGATTGATGTACCAAGGAAGTTTCCTTTACCTCACATTTTTTTATTTGTGTGGCATGGATACATGCCACCATTTTAAGTGTAGGGTGGGGGATATTTTGTATGTATGTTGTATGTATAGAGTTATGTAGAGTAGTGTAGTTTCGTTAGTTAACTGAATATAAAAAATAAAAAAAATCTTCAAAAGTTTCGATTTGTCCCGACAATGGATATCATTCAACAGGTTTCTTGAGGGATTCAAGTTGAAAAAAAAGATTTTTTTTTGTTAGGAGTGTATCAATTCCCCCTTGGTTTTTCTTTGGGCCACGGTTCTTTTCCAAGGGTTTCATTTGAACCGGGTGTAGTTAGGTTTTTAATTTGGTTTTTAAGTTACGAACCCTTAGGCTATGGGCTGAATTGGAAATAGGATCTCTTAACTTCGTTATGCCATGTATATAGCGGGTACTTTAGTGTGACGCTTAGGCTCAATTGTTGATTCTTGTAAGAGTGTCGTAAATTGTATGTTCTTAACTTGGCTTAAGTACCCTCACTAGAGTGTTTTGATGATCCAATCTGGAGTGACTCTTATGCCATATGTGTGTGAGGCTTGTTGTATTCTGTGCACTGCATTTGATGCCTGGAACTTGCCCCGTGTGTTTGCAAGGCGAAATAGTAGTCTTGTTCAGTCTTGAAAGAGATATAGGTGTTTCTTTGTTGAGCCATATATATATTCCACCGCCTAATTGTTATGTATCGTAGTTAACCCCTTTGAGCCTGTAATCCTGTTTCTTTGGCAACCACATTACAAGCCTTACCCCTTTGTTTGAATTAACCATCTATTTGAACCTGTTCACCTCTCATGAGAACTTGAATTGCTATGAACGTGTAAAAGTTAAAGTGTGGGGTAGTTGGTTTGGCTTTTGAGTGGAACTAATGAAATAAGGAGAAAGGGGCACTGTTTTAAAAAAGTAAGAGCCACTTGAATTGAAAAAGAAAGAAAAAAAATTGTTGTATTGTAGTGAATAATATTCCTTTGGTAGCTTTTGATGTAATTGTGCTTAAAGAAGTATGGGGTAATATACGTTGATGTGAAGGTGGAGTGTTGGTTTGACATAAGTATGGACTTGAATGTTAAAGTATATGTATTAAAGTGCTTAGGGAGATGTAGTCACTCTTATATCCAAATATATCCTACCCGACCCGCAGCCTACATTACAACTAAATAAAGTCCTACTTGATCCTAGACTGAATGAGCTCGATTAGTAGAGTAGTACACTACGGGCAAGCCTATGGAGCATCTTTTGTGGCACAAGAATATCGTTCTGAGGGTGAGTGAATTCTGTCTATTTTGAAGTCCCTCATTGTGCGTGAATTTTATTGATTATGGAATGAGTCTCTTTTGTTATGAGCAGGCACTTAATTCGTGAAGGGAAGGTAATTCTTGACCTCTGCGTTAGAGTAAGTGAGTAAGTTAGGAATATTGTGTGGTGCGTAAGAGTCAACTCTTGAGGTGAAGATGTTACACTACTGTGCTCAATATATGTGAAATATTCTTGGTGTGATGAGTTGGGGAAGTCGCTTAGTGAAGTTAGGCCTCTGTAGAGTGTGGTTTAATTGCTCGGGGACGAGCAATGATTTGAGTGTGGGGTAAATAGCCATATGAAACACTCTCAAATGATAGAGCTAAAGTCTTGAATCAAATATACAAAGTCAACCTCACATCCTAGAACCTGACAAAATTTACAAATTTCGAACAAGCATTCAATTACGAGTCCAACCAGACTAATTTCATCAAATTCCATCCACAAATCGACCCCCAAATCACCAAAGCTCACTCTCCAATAACATGGTCTAAAACTCCCTAATTTTTCACTTTAAATTCACATAAACTAGGTGTAATAATCAATGGGTAATCAAAATCTAGCATCAAAAGTGATTAATCTTCACCTACCTCTTCAATTGTAGCAAAAAGTCTCTCAAAAATCGCCCTTAGCCGAGTTCCAAAACTCCCAAAATGAGAAAACACTCAAACACTTCGAATGTAAGAACTTGCCAGTGAAATCGCACCTGCGATCCAAATTTTCACTTCTGTGGTACCGCTTCTGCAGTCCAAACTGCGCACCTGTGAACTTCACTTAAGTTCTAACTCCTGCTTCTGCGCGTCCACACCTGCGGAACCCTACCGCATCTGCGATCCTAGCTCCGCCAGCCTTCTTCCGCTGCTGCCTCCCCTTGTCTGTATCTGCGGGCTCGCAGATGTGGTAAATCCTTCGCACCTGCGACCTTCTCCTGCCCCAGCTAAGCACGCATCAGTGATCACATGGCCTCTTCTGCGGCGTTGCACCTGCGGCAAATCCCTCGCAGGTGTGATTGCACCAGAACTCCCAGGCTTCAGCAATCGCTCAAAGTCTAAAAGTGATCGGCCAACCACCCAAATCACACCCGAAGCCTCCGGGACCCCATCCAAACATACCAACAATTCCTAAAACACGATACGAACTTGCTCAAAGCATCAAATCATATCAAACAACATCAAAATCACGAATCACACCCCAATTCAAGCCTAAGTCCAAAATCATCATTCGAAGCTATTGGAACAATCAAAACTCTATTCTGGAGTCGTCTAAACAAATGTCAAACTCCGACTAACTCTTTTATCTTAAGCCTTCAACCTTGGGACTAAGTGTCCTAATTCACTTCGAAACCATCCCGGAACCAATCCAACCACCCCGACAAGACATATAACCATAAATGAACATAGAAAATGCAATAAATAGGGGAACGGTTCTACAATACACAAAATGACCGATCGGGTCGTTACAGTCTTCCCCTCTTAAACAAACATTCATCCTCGAATGGGTCTAGAATCATACATGGAGTCTTAAATAGGTGTGAATATCTGCTTCGCATCTTCTACTCGGTCTCCCATGTAGCCTCCTCGACCGGCTAACCTTTCCATTGTACCTTCACTGACGCTATATTCTTTGGCCTCAACTTCCGAACCTGCCGGCCTAAAATAGCCACTAGCTCCACATCATAAGTCAAATCTCCATCTAGTTGCATAGTGCTGAAGTCCAAAACATGTGATGGATCACCATAATACTTCCGGAGCATAGAAACATGAAACACTGGATGAACACCTAATAGACTAGGTGGCAATGCAAGTTTGTAGGCCACCTCTCAAATCCTCTCAAGCATATCGAAATGACCAATATACCGAGGGCTTAACCTTCCCTTCTTCCCGAACCTCATCACACCCTTCATGGGTGAAACTCTAAGCAAAACCTTCTCACCCATCATATATGCAACATCACGAACTTTCCTATCAGCATAACTCTTATGTTTGGACTGTGCTATGTGGAGCTTCTCTTGGATCAACTTCACCTTCTCCAAGGCATCACAGACCAAATCAGCCCAACAACCTAGCCTCTCCAGGCTCAAACCAACCAACTAGAGAACGACATATCCTCCCATATAAGGCTCATAAGTAGTCATTTGGATACTCAACTGAAAGCTATTGTTGTAGGCTAACTCTGCTACGGAAGAAACTGATCCCATGAATTTCTTAAATCCATAACACATGCATATAACATATCCTTCAAGATCTGACTAGTGCGCCCGTACTGCCTGTCTGTCCGAGGATGGAATGTTGTACTCAACTCAACCCGTGTTTCTAACTCTCGCTGCACCGCTCTCCAAAACTACAATGTGAACTGCATGCCTCGTTTAGAAATGATAGAAATTAGCACACCATGCAAGCAGGTAATCTCCCGAATGTAAATCTGAGCCAACCGCTCTAATGAATAGGAAGTCACCACCGGAATAAAGTGTGCGGACTTAGTTAACCGGTCTATAATAACCCAAACTATGTCATATTTTTTCAAGGTCCATGGCAAGCCTACCACAAAACCCATAGTGATGCGCTCTCACTTCCACTCTGATATCTCCAATCTCTAAGTTAGCCCTCCCGGTTTCTGATGCTCATATTTCACCTATTGAAAATTCAAACACCGAGAGACATAAGCAACAATATATTTCTTCATTCTCCTCCACCAATAGTATTGTTTGAAGTCACGGTACATCTTCGTGACACTTGGATGAATGGAATAGCGCGAGCTATGAGCCTTCTGAAGGATCAAATCTCTCAACCCATCAACATTTGGAACACAAATACGGCCTTGAAGCCGCGTAACACCATCATCCCCAATCACAATCTACTTAGAACCAGACCACTGAACCGTGTCCCTTAACACTATCAAGTGAGGATCATCTCATTGGCAAACCTTGATACACTCCAACAATAATGACTGGGCCACAACGCAAGCAAGAACCTGACCAGGATCGAAAACATCCAATCTCATAAACTGAATGGCCAAAGCCTGAACATCCATGGCTAGTGGCCTCTCTGCTACCGGTAAATATCCCAAGCTGCCCATACTCTTAGCCTTCCTACTCAATGTATCGGCCACCACATTAGCCTTCCACGGATGCTATAATATGGTAATATCATAGTCTTTCAGCAACTCCAACCATCTTCGCTGCCGCAAATTAAGGTACTTCTGCTTGAACATGTGTTGGAGTCGGTATAGACCTCACATAGAATGACGTACAAATAGTGCCTCCAAATCTTCAGTGCAATGAACAACGGCAACCAACTCTAAGTTATATACATGGTAATTCTTCTCATGACCCTTCAACTACCGAGATGCGTAGGAAATTACCCTACCGTCATGCATCAACAATGTGCCAAGCCTAATACGCGACGCATCATAATGCATGGTGTAAGATGCTGAACCTGTAGGCAACACCAACACTGGGGTTGTAGTGAATGCTGTCTTGAGATTCTGAAAGCTCACCTCACACTCGTCGGATCATCTGAAATGAGCACCCTTCTCGGTCAATCTAGTCAAAGGTGCAGCATAGACAAGAAACCCTCTACAAAACGGCAATAATAACCTGCCAAACCCAAGAAGCTCCGAATCCTCGTAGCTGAAGACGGTCTAGGACAACTCTGAACTGCCTCAATATTCTTCGGATCAACCTTGATCCCCTCACTAGACACGACGTGGCCTAAGAACGCCACCGAATCAAGCCAAAACTCACTCTTGGGGAATTTAGCATACAACATCTTCTCCCTCAAGGTCTGGAGTACGATCCTTGGATGTTGCTCATGATCCTCCTGGATGCATGAGTACACCAATATATCATCAATGAATACTATGATGAAAGAATCAAGATATGGTTGGAACACAATGTCCATCAAGTGCATAAAGGCTGCTGGGGCATTGGTCAGCCCAAACGACATCACCAAAAACTCGTAGTGACTATAGCGGGTCCTGAAAGCCTTCTACAGAATATCTGAATCCCGGATCTTCAACGGATGATACCCAAACCCCAAATCAATCTTCAAGAACACTCTAGAAACCTGAAGCTGATCAAATAAGTCATCAATGCATGGTAGTGGGTACCTTTTCTTAATAGTGACCTTATTCAACTGTCTGTAATCAATAAACATCCTCATAGTACCATCCTTCTTCTTCACAAATAGAACCGGTGTACCCCAAGGTGACACACTAGTCCTGATGAAGCCCTTATCAAGTAATTCCTGCAACTGTTCCTTTAACTCCTTCAACTCAATAGGTGTCATACGATACGGTAAAATAGAGATGGGTTGAGTGTCCGATACCAAGTCAATACCAAAATCAATATCCCTGTCGAGTGGCATGCTCGACAGGTCTGCTGGAAATGCATCTGAAAAGTCTCTCACTACCGGAACTGACTCAACGGTAGGAGTATCAGCACTAACATCCCTTACGAAGGCTAAATATGCCAAACATCCCTTCTCAACCATCCGTTGAGCCTTTAAATGTGAAATCACTCTGCTAGGAACATAATCCAGAGAGCCTCTCCACTCCATCCTCTGCACCCCTAACATCGCCAACGATACGGTCTTTGCGTGACAATCCAGAAGGGCATGACGTGACGACAACCAATCCATACCCAATATCATATCAAAATCAACCATGCTGAGTAGTATAATATCAAATCTCGTTCCATAACCCTCAATGGTCACAACACACAGCCGGTACAATGGTCCACAACAGTAGAATCACCCACCGACGTAGATACATGAATAAGTGTAACTAAAGAATCACGGGGCATATCTAAATAACAAACAAAGTATGATGACACATATGAATAAGTGGAACCAGGATCAAATAATACTTAAGTATCCCTGTGGCACACTGAAACAATACATATGATCATGGCATTAGAAGCAACTACCTCTGGCCTGGCGGAAAAAGCATAGCATCAAGCCTGACCACCACTTGATTGACCTCTCTCTCTAGGGCGACCTAGAACTACCTGAGTCCCACCCTGAGTTGATTGAGTGGGTGGTGCAGTAACTGGTGCGGAAGTCATAGCCTGACCTCTCTGCTGCACGGGACTCCAATAAAATGGGGGTAAAACTTCTTACATGCCCCAACTCCCCACATTTGTAGCAACCTCGATCTAGAGATGGCTTCGGCGCGTGAACTGGACCCCGAGAACTAGAATAGCTACTAGAAGAACCCGGTACTGACAAACCCTGAACTGATGGAGCACGGTACGAACTCTAAGCTAGAATAGCTACTAGAAGAACCCGGTACTGACAAACCCTAAACTGATGGAGCACGGTACGAACTCTAAGCTAGAAGTGCACTGAAAGATGACTGAACCGGACGAGTACTGTATGAACCATGGCTAGCTGATGCACCACGATGAACCGGACGAGTCATTTGATTGGGCCTGAAAAGACGACCTCTATTGTGATGTGATTGACCTCTAGATGAGGTACCAGTGAAACCACCTGAACCACAGGGCCTTTTGCCCTCCTGCTCCTCGCGCTCAAGCCTACGAACCTACTCTAACAATCTTGACCACCTGGTCAAACCAAAATCTGTCTCAGCCTCTTGAGCCAAACTAAAACTTAGGCCATTGTTGAGGCTATCAATGAACCTCCTGATCCTCTCTCTCTCTTAGTAGGAACCAACCATACTGGATGATGAGCAAAATTTGCAAATCTCATCTCAAACGAAGTCACTGTCATACCCTCCTGGCGTAGCTGCTCAAACTACTTATGCAATTCCTCTCTACGAGTCTGGGGAACAAACTTCTCTAAGAAGAGAACTGAGAACTCATGTCACGTAAGTGATGCTGCATTGACTAGCATGCTCAACTCGTAAGTCTGCCACCATCTATAGGCTGCCTGTGTCAGTTGAAATGTAGTAAATGCAACCCCGCTGGTGTCCAAAAGACTTGCTATGCAAAGAATCCGTTGACACCTATCTAGAAAATCCTTAGCATCCTCTGACTTTGCTCCACTGAAATCTGGAGGCTTAAGCCTCCTAAATCGCTCTAATCTTTTCTACTGCTCATCACTCATAGGTGGGCCAACCTCGGCCTGAGCAGCTGCAATAGGATGAACTAGTAGTACCCCCGGTGTCTGAAGTCCCTGAGCTAGCTGCTCTAGAGTACAGACGGCGAGAGTTTGGGCACTTCCCCCAGCCTATGAGGTAGCTGGTACAGCTGGAACTAAAACCGCCTGATTAGGCTCATGTACACAGTCAAAATCTGCGCCAAGGCCTCCTAAAGGCCAGGAATAATGATAGGCGCTGTCGGTGCCTGATCTAGCCCCACCAACTCAATAATATTTGGTACCTTCTCCTCAACTGGAGCAACTAGTGGCTCCACAGGTGCTGCTTTGACTGTAGTGCAAGCCCCACCTCAGCTTCTACTGTGGCCCCGGCCCCTCGCGGCCCTTATTGGTGGTATTGGTGGATGTCCGCTTAATCCGGTCACACATATACTCACCATCTGTGAGAGAATAGAAGAGTCAAGTTTCAAGCTTCAAAAATAACAAATCTGCACGACAAGAATGCAAGAAAGTGAAGTTTCCTAACAGCTCGATAGCCCCTCGAAGATAAGTACAGATGTCTCGGTATCGATCCGCACGACACGACTAAACCTGCTCATGACTCGTGAGACCTAAGCAACCAAGTGCTCTGATACCAACTTGTCACGACCCAACTCCCACTGGAGTCGCGATGATGCCTAACACTACATGTCAAGCAAGCAAATAGCCACATAACAACTATGCATTTGAATAAACATGGTTTAATAAATTGAACATCAGAAATATCATAATTATCTATTGAAAACCATAACAATACTGCTACAACCATTCCCAAAATCTAGTGTCAATGAGTACATGAACACTACTGACTATCAAATATAAACCAAATCCTTAGTAAAACTGTCTGGACAATAGAACAGTAATAAGGGAAATAAAGGGAAGAGAGTCAAGGTCTGTGAACGTCATAGCAGCTACCTCAAAGTCTTCAAATACTGGTACCAACACAGCTCTAGCAATCACCACGTCCAGATGTAGCTAGATCTGCACATGAAGTGCAGAGTGTAGTATGAGTACAACCGACCCCGTGTACTCAATAAGTAACAGAACTAACCTTAAGCTGAAAGCAGTGACGAGCCTAGAAAAAGACAGTCAGAAACCAATATTAAGAACAACATAGAGATAATGATGACATTAACAATAAGTAATTAATGAAATTATCATAGTCATCTCGTTCATATACATGAATTTAGACATGCTTTTAAGTTTAACAATTAAAGCCCAACACTGATAGGAACATGTTAGTTACCAGCTAACATGAGAAATGATACATCTCTATGCCTATATGTCAAGTATTCATGTCAAATAAATGATTTCACGGTGGTATTCCCAGGTGCTCTCATTCTCAATATACTCAAGTTGTCTATCTCAATTGCCCACCTCATCACACACACACAATCACTCAACACTGTACGGGTGCTTGGAATCAATGACCCTCACCAAAGCACGTGTACGTATATCACTATGCATGCGCTCACTGCTGGTACGTTAGACTCCGAACGTGCAGATCATGCCTAAGTGCTAATCAAAGCCAATATGGCCTACTACGGCGTGCAGCCCGATCCAAATAACACTCTCAACACGACTCTCAGACCCACCTCTTAAGTCTCAAGGGCTCACAACCTCATATCACTCAGCCCAGCAACACCACATATGGAAAAGCAATAACAACATGCGATGTAACAATGAATGATGAACAGATACTAAGAGATGATATGAAAATGAAGAATCATGACTGAGTGTACAATTACAGTTAAGTCACATAACCCAAAATAACATAAATAGCCTCAATAAGTCTAAAAAAATAACCACATAGCCTAAATATGATTTCAAGCATGAATCATAACTCAGTAAACCTAACAAGTAGGGAAAAATACGGATAAAATAAGGTATGATTACAACATAGTCCAAAAGTCAACCCGAATCATGATTACCCCAGTGCACGCCTACACACCCATCAACTAGCATGTCAGTCACCCCAACATACCACAATTAACATGGTTCTCAGGGACAATTACCCTAAATTCCAAGTTTAGAAATTTTACTTACCTTAAAACGCGCAACTCAACATTCCAAAAATCCCTTGCCTCGCAAATCAGCATTCGAGCGACTCGAATCTAGTGAAAGCAACTTAATACCATCAATAATAGCCATAGGAAACAATCCCAAATGATAAAGCTAATGTCTTGAATCAAATACGCAAAGTCAACCCCAAGTCCGCACCCCGGAATCCGACAAAATTCATAAATTTTGAACACCCATTCAATTATGAGTCCAACCATACTGATTTCATCCAATTCCATTCACAAATCGACCCCCAAATCACCAAATCTCACTCTCTAAAAACATAGTGTAAAACCCCCAATTTTTCACTTTAGATTCACATAAGCTAGGTATAATAATCAATGGGTAATCAAAATCTAGCATCAAAAGTGGCATCAAAAGTGATTAATCTTCACTTGCCTCTTTAATTGTAGCAAAAAGTCTCGCAAAAATTACCCTTAGCCGAGTTCCAAATCTCCCAAAATGAGAAAACACTCAAACCCTTCAAATATAAGAACCTGACAGTGAAATCACACATGCGATCCAAATTTCCACTTCTGCGGGACCTATTCTGCAGTCCAAATTGTGCACATGCGAACCTCACTTAAGTTTCGTCTACTACTTCTGTGGTCTAACTCCCGCCTCTGCGCGTCTGCACCTACGGAACCCTACCGCATCTACGATCCTAGCTCTGACAGCCTTCTTTCGCTTCTGTGTCCCCTTGTCCGCATCTGTAGGCTCGCAGATGCGGTAATTCCTTCGCACTTACTCCTTATCTAGCCCCAACTAAGCCCGTATCTGCTATCACATGGCCGTTTATGCGGCGTCGCACCTGCGGCAAATCCCTCGCAGGTGCGATTGCACCAGAGCTCCCATGCCTCAGCAATCCTTCAAAGTTCAAAAATGATCCGCCAACCACCCAAAACACACCCGAGGCCCCCGGGACCTCATCCAAACATACCAACAAATCCTGAAACACGATACGAACTTGCTCGGAGCCTCAAATAACATCAAACAATATCAAAATCACAAATCGCACCCTAATTCAAGCCTAATGAAACTAATGAACTTCCAACTTCTAAAACTAATGCCGAACCATATTAAATCAACTTCGAATGACCTCAAATTTTGTACACTAGTCCCAACTGACACAAAAGACCTATTACAACTCCCAGAACCAAAATCCAAATTTGATATCAATAAATTCAACTCTCGGTCAAACTTCTCAACCTTCCAAACCTTCAACTTTCCAACTTTCGCCAAAAAGCATCAAATCAACATACGGACCTCCAAATCAATATCCGGACATACGCCTAAGTCCAAACTCACCATAAGAAGCTATTAGAACAATCAAAACTCTATTCTGGAATCGTCTACACAAAGGTTAAACTCCGGCCAACTCTTTCATCTTAAGCTTTCAACCTTGGGACTAAGTGTCCCAATTCACTCTGAAACCATCCCGGAACCAATCCAACCACCCCGGCAAGTTACATAACCACAAATGAATTATAGAAGATGAAATAAATAAGGGAATAGAGCTACAATACACAAAATAGTTGGTCGGGTCGTTACAGTCTTCCCCTTTGAAACAAACATTCGTCTTCGAACGAGTCTAAAATCATACTGGAGTCTCAAACAGGTGTGGATATCTGCTCTGCATCTCCTACTCGGTCTCCCATGTAGCCTCCATGACCGGATGACCTCTCTATTATACCTTCACTGACGCTATATTCTTTGACCTCAACTTCCGAACCTGTCGGCCGAAAATATCCACCGACTCCACATCATAAGTCAAATCCCCATCTAGTTGCACCGTGCTAAAGTCCAAAACATGTTACAGATCACCATAATACTTCCGGAGCATAGACACATAAAACACTGAATGAACACCTGATAGACTAGGTGGAAATACAAGTCTGTAGGCCACCTCTCCAATCCTCTCAAGTACCTCAAAAGGACCAATATACCGAGGGCTTAACTTGCCTTCTTCCCGAACCTCATCACACCCTTCATGAGTGAAACTTTGAGCTAAACCTTCTCACCCACCATATCTGCAACATCACGAACCTTCCTATCAGCATATATTTTATGTCTGGGATGTGCTGTGTAGAGCCGCTCTTGGATCAACTTCACCTTCTCCAAGGCATCACGGACCAAATCAATGCCCAACAACCTAGCCTCTTCAGGCTCAAACCAACTAACTGGAGAAATACATCTTCTCCCATATAAGGCCACATAAGGATCCATCTGGATACTCAACTGAAAGATATTGTTATAGGCGAACTCTGCTAACGAAAGAAATTGATCCCATGAGCCTCCGAAATCTATAATACATGCACGTAACATATCCTCCAAGATCTAAATAGTGCGCTCGAACTACCCGTCCGTCTGAGGATGGAATGTTGTACTCAACTCAACCCCTGTGCCCAAATCTCACTGCATCGCTCCCCAAAACTACAATGTGAACTGCGTGCCTCGGTGAGAAATGATGGAAATACGCATGCCATGCAAACGGATAATCTCACGGATGTAAATCTGAGCCAACCTCTCGGAAGAATAGGAAGTCACCACCGGAATAAAGTGTGTGAACTTAGTTAATCGGTCCACAATAACCCCCACTGCATCATATTTCTTCAAGGTCTGTGGCAAGCTTATCACAAAATCCATAGTGACACGCTCCCACTTCCACTCTAGTATCTCCAATATCTGAGTCAACCCTCCCGATTCTGATTCTCATACTTCACCTGTTGACAATTCAAACACCGAGAGACATAAGCAACAATATCTTTCTTCATGCTCCGCTACTAATAGTGTTGTTTTAAGTCACAGTACATCTTCGTAACACCTGAGTGAATGGAATAGCGGTTGTGAGCCTCATCAAGGATCAAATCTCTCAAACCATTAACATTTGGAATACAAATCTGGCCTTGAAGCCGCATAACACCATCATCCCTAATCACAATCTCCTTAGCACCACCCCGCTGAACCATGTCCCTCAACACCATCAAGTGAGGATCATCAAACTGGCGAGCCTTGATATGCTCCAACAACGATGACTGAGCCACAACGCAAGCAAGAACCTGACTAGGCTCCGAAACATCCAATCTCATAAACTGATTGGCCAAAGCCTAAACATTCATGGCTAGTGGCCTCTCTTCTACCGATAAATATGCCAAGCTGCCCATACTCTCAGCCTTCCTTCTCAATGCATCGGCCACCACATTGACCTTCCCTGTATCTTTTAACAACTCCAACCATCTCCGCTGCTGCAAATTAAGGTCCTTCTTCTTGAACAGGTGATGGAGACTCAGATGATCAGTATAGACCTCATATGGAGCGTCGTATAGATAGTGCCTCCAAATCTTCAGTGCGTGAATAATGGCAACCAACTCTAAGTCATGTACATGGTAATTCTTCTCATGGACCTTTAATTTTCGAGATGCGTAGGCAATCACCCTACCGTCTTGCATTAGCACCGCGTCAAGCCCAATACGCGACACATCACAATACACGGTGTAAGATCTCGAACCTGTAGGCAACACCAACACTAGGACTGTAGTCAATGTCGTCCTGAGCTTCTGAAAGCTCACCTCACACTCGTCGGACCATATGAAAGGAGCACCTTTCTGGGTCAATCTAGTCAAAGGTGCAGCAATGAACGAGAAATCTACCTGCTAAACCTAAGAAGCTCCGACTCTCTATAGCTAAAGACAGTCTAGGCCAACTATGAACTGCCTCAATCTTCTTCGGGTCCACCTTGATACCTTCACTAGACACCACGTGGCCCAAGAATGCCACTGAATCAAGCTATAACTCACACTCGGAGAATTTAGCATATAGCTTTTTCTCCCTCAAAGTCTGGAGTACGATCCTCGGATGCTGCTCATGATCCTCCTGGCTGCGTGAGTACACCACTATATCATCAATGAATACTATGACGAAAGAATCAAGATATGGCTGGAACACACTATTCATCAAGTGCATAAAGGCTGCTGGAGCATTGGTCAGCCCAAAAGACATCACCAAAAACTCGTAGTGACCATAGCGAGTCCTGAAAGCCGTCTTCGGAATATCTGTATCCCGAATTTTCAACAGATGATACCCAGGCCTCAAATCAATCTTCGAGAATACTCTAGCACCCTGAAGCTGATCAAATAAGTCATTAATGCACGGTAGTGGGTACCTGTTCTTAATAGTGACCTTATTCAACTGCTTGTAATCAATACACATCCTCATAGTACCATTCTTTTTCTTCACAAATAGAGCCGGTGCACCTAAGGCGACACACTAAGCCTGATGAAGCCCTTATCAAGTAATTCCTGCAACTGTTCCTTCAACTCCTTCAACTCAATAGGTGCCATGTGATACGGTGAAATAGAGATGGGTTGAGTGCCCGGTACCAAGTCAATACCAAAATCAATGTCTCCGTTGGGTGGCATGCCAGGTAGGTCTGCTGGAAATACATTTGGAATGTCTCTCACTACCGGAATTGACTCAACGATAGGAATATCAGTACTAACATCCCTCACGAAGGCCAAATATTAGGCCAGCCGATGATCATATAAGATTGGTTGTAAAGGCGAATTTAGAATTTGAAGTTTATCAGTTGCTACCACGATCTCAAATTGATTTATAATAAAAACTGAGTTTATAGTCAAATATTTATAGTTATTTAGTGAATATATATGTATGATCTGAGCAAAAGCTACTAAGTTAAGGTGAATCCACATATTACATGCCAAATCTATTTCGCAATACTAGTGCAAAAAGATTCACAAAAGCTCAAAGAGGCTATTTGAAAAATTAGGCTTTTAGTTGTATTAATAGAGTTTTATGCTACCTTTTTGTTGGTGATATTAATGTAGAATGTAGTATAGTATAAGAAAGCAAGTTTACATTTTTGAGAAACCGGAATAATTATATTGATAGAATACACATATATTTAATAATTATATTTATACCATATATTTATGGAAGCACATATCCGGAAACTAGTCACCAAAATAACAAGTGCTATTTGAGCCATGTAGTGAAGGAGGAATGACTTAGCGAAGATGAAGTTCTTTTATCAATTTTTTCCCAGTTAACATTGAAATTAAAGAAGCAGCACTCACAAGTTGTCTGGCAAGTCGATGGATGGAGGTCTCTTTGGACGAACGTCACACGTCTCATGAATTCTAACATTTCAAAGTTCATTGAGTAAGATGCAACTTTTTTCCATGTTTATGCAGAAAGAAAGGACTTCGTAACATGAGTTGGAATAATCATATATTGGGTTTGCACGAGGGTTTTCCTTTAGAAGAATTCAGTGTCTCTTTTCCTTGTCGTAGTAGTTTTAAAATGTGAAATTGATAAGTGGCTCAAATTTGTGTCAAAAGCCTTGCAGACTTGTCAGTCAACTAGTGATGCTTTCAATTAAATTTGACTCCTTATCTATATTGAGAGTAATCAATTTCCTTCCCTCCTCTAATAGAAGATTAATTTAAAGAAAGCTATATTGCCTTGAACTCTTACTCTTCGATACTCCACAGGATGCTCGTTTTGTTCGTTCTTCTTTTGATGATTCCTTTCCAAAATTCAACGATCTCAAAGTGCTTTTGTTGAGACTGACCGACGTGTCAACTAGTCTTCTTTTTAATGTTGCTCCACTTAGAACTGTTTGAGGGGAGGGTTCTCGGTACTTCAGGGAGCCCAACGTAAGGGGCGGTAGGTTCCTTTAGGGGATTGGGGTTAAAGGGAATAAGGGGATTTTTGTATCAGTACCACTGCAGGTCCTAGGGGAGGGTACTTGAGGAGGGCGGCAAGGGTACTTACGGGTATTTTTAAATTAAAATTTTATAAAATATTACTATATTTGAATACGCACAAATTTTATTTAATACAATGTAAATATTTCTAATACACGTTATAAGTATTTGTTTGTATTTCAATACATATTTTTTTTGAACTATTTACGTAATTTTTCAATAACTTATAGTGGGTCTTTGCTTGAAGTTAGTAGCACTTGTTCTTTTGCATCCCCGCCGTCTCTGGTAGATAGTATTTCATTATAGGCATTGTCGTCTTCTTGAATTATTTCCGGAAGGCCAAAGTTTCTTCTCTCCGCTTTAGTCAAATATTTCAGCAAGTCTTCATTTCCTTTATCATCGCAAACATCATTTCTAACAATTGTTCTAGGAAAATCTTGAAAAGCAGAATTATATGTTTCTTGTATGTAACGAATAAATCTGGACTGGTTAGAATTTATTTTAAAACGAGGACCTCCCTGCCTAGCATTACCCTTAGTCAATCTATTAAACACTTTTTTTTTACTAATTTAGAAATCATTTTTAATAATAAATAATTAAAATAACAACAAATAACAATACAATATAACAAAAATAAATGCGAAACTTAATAAAAGTTGGAACGAGCGTACCAAACGCCAATGTATAATTGATATCGATGGAAGATAATTACTCCGACCAGTGGTGTAGCGCCAACAAAAAAATACGTCGCCATATAATTGATGTTAATGCTTGAAAAATTATAGCAAAATAATTGAGTGCTAGAATGTTGGAGATAGATAGATAGAGAATTAGAGAGATAAGAGAGTTTTCTTTGAAAAATAAAAGAATAAAATGAGGTATTTATAGTTTTAAAATAGGATCAAAGTATAATTTAATAAACTTAGAGGTTAACAACATAAATAAGGAGGTAGGGAGGATGTTACGGAGATAGGGAGGCAAAAATAATCATTTTTGGATGTTGCCAATGATTATTTTTTTTAAACTAACAGTTGGCTAACGGTAAAAAAAATGGTTAAATTAAAAAATATATATGTTAAGGGTACCGGTTCGGTACCTTAAGGGTACCAACCCGACCGATTCTAAGGTACTTTTTGGCCCCCTACCTCTCCCCTTCCTCCCTATCACCGGACCGGAACGGAGCGGTACTGATATGGGTTAATCCCCGGGCCTTAGACAGCCCAAGCTCCACTTCTAGAGCTATCTCCATACCTTCAAAAGTTCACAATGGAGGTATTAGTTTAATCTTTTAACCCAATCTTCTACGCAAGCTAAAAACCTTAAATCTATTGCAACACAATTTGTTTACATTTCAGTTAACTTCTTGTATACGGTCGAAATAGATTTCGGCCTTCCTATGTTCGATCGAGTTCGAGTCTTAAGAAGTCGGAATGAGATTTTGGGAGTGAGCTTTGAGGTCGGTACTAACGAACCTCGAGCCCGAAGGTCGCTCGAGGAGGCGGCTCGATAATCCTATCGAGCCCGTGACCGAATCGATCCGCTAGGCACTACTTCGAGGTCGAAAATGCGCGACGCCCATCTCGAAAGTCGAACTCGATCCAAGACCGAAGGGTCCGACCTGATAACGAGTTCGAGCTAGTATCGAGCTCACAGACAAGGGAAAGAATCTTGGCCGTTGCAACCACACCAAGAGAAAGAATCTTGGCGGGAATCAAGGAAGAGACAAGTCATCATGGGTCTTCCACTACATGTTTTACTTTATTGTATTTTGGTAATGACCATCTTCTATAAAATGGGGAATCCTTATAAGCTAGAGAGGGAGGAGAGAAAAAGATCACTTATTATATTGATAGTTATCCCCTTGTGCTTGTTTTACTTATTCATTCTTTTTGCTTATTATTTTCATTCTTACAGTCAACAATACACATATTTCCATTTCTCTACGCGATTTATATCAAATTGTATCGCATATCCTTAGAACCATCCACAAATCTAACGTTATCCGATTTTTTCGATAAACAGTTTGGCTCTCACCGTGGGACTAAGGGTAACGGTGATCGTTTGATATAAACCTAAAGTACACGCCA
This sequence comes from Nicotiana tabacum, assembly GCF_000715075.1. Taxonomy (NCBI): domain Eukaryota; kingdom Viridiplantae; phylum Streptophyta; class Magnoliopsida; order Solanales; family Solanaceae; genus Nicotiana; species Nicotiana tabacum. The sequence goes on along the minus strand of NC_134092.1, from coordinate 87,182,346 downwards.
GTTTGCAACTTCAAATCAGCAATGGCTTCACCTATCGACCACGAAGGCGGCTTTCAAGATGAAACCAACAACTTGGCACCCGGGGCCGGAAGGCCACTCGATGAAGGCGCTGAGGCTCGAATCGAAGCACCCGAAATTCGAGCCAAAGTATCATTAGATGTCAATTCACAAATAGCTCTAGAGGCGAATCAGTGTTCCGAACCGGAAAGAAGTATTCAGGGCGTTACTCGATCCGTAGCTCGAGACACCCATAACGTGGAGAAGATCGGAGTCAGCTTACGGATGATCTTCGAGATGCTACAAGCCCAGCAAATAGCGATAGCTCAGTTGCAGAGCCAAACTCAGGTACAAAGAAGGTCGGAGCCCAATCCGCTTCGAGAAGTCACCCACAGAACGGAACCAGCCATAGAGAAGCCAAATGAGCAAGAATCGGGGACTACTCCCAAAATTACTAAATTGCTCGAGGAACTCACAAAACGAGTCGAAGCCAACGATAAAAAAGTAGAAACATATAATTCCAGGGTCGACCAGATCCCAGGGGCTCCACCAATGATAAAAGGGCTAGAATCGAAAAAATTCATTCAAAAGCCTTTTCCCTCGAGTGCAGCCCCAAAACCAATCCCCAAAAAATTTCGTATGCCCGAAATACCCAAATATAACGGAACGACCGACCCCAACGAGCACATCACTTCTTACACGTGTGCCATCAAGGGCAATGATTTGGAAGATGATGAGATCGAATCTGTATTATTAAAAAAATTCGGTGAAACCCTGTCAAAAGGGGAAATGATATGGTATCAGAATGTACCATCTAACTCCATTGATTCTTTTGCTATGCTTGCAGATTGCTTCGTAAAAGCTCATGCCGAAGCCATAAAGGTCGAAACTAGAAAGTCGGACCTGTTCAAGATAATGCAAAAGGATAACGAGATGCTAAGGGAGTTCGTAGCTCGTTTTCAAATGGAACGAATGGATCTACCACCAGTCACAGACGATTGGTTTGTTCAAGCTTTCACTCAAGGTCCAAATGAGCGGAGCTCGAGGGCTTCGCGGCGGCTGAAGCAAAATCTGATCGAGTACCCAGCTATTACTTGGATCGATGTGCATAATCGATATCAATCCAAAATAAGAGTCGAAGATGACCAGTTGACTTCTAGGACCATTACGAAAAAGCAAAAGTCGACCAGAGATCGATACCAGCCATATAGCGAAAACGATACTACTGCTAAGTATCTGAGGCCTCTTTAAAATCAACCTCGTACACAGGGGGCTTTATCATTGAACGCATCTGTGATGATTATCAAGTTCGGTGCAATGGAAGTTACTTCGTTATTTCATGACAAACGGTGTCTCAACGGGAAACGTTGTAAGGGCCAAACGGTCAAAACGAACCATGCTTATATAGTTGGCCCAAGCCCTGACGCAAAACATGAACCCATGTGTAACGACCTGCAAAGAAAGCTCTCTTCTTTACCGATATTCTATGTTCAAGATTTATTATGCAAACAGGATCGAGTCTGAATCATTCACTCGATTGCCAAGCCTACGGGCTATCTTTATTTTGAGTTCGAGCAATCACTCACTCGACCATTAAGCCTACGGGCTACTTTGACTATTACGCCTACGGGCTACATTGCATCGAGTTCGAATCATTCACTCGATTGCCAAGCCTACGGGCTACCTTTATTTCGAGTTCGAGCAATCACTCACTCGACCATTAAGCCTACGGGCTACTTTGACTATTACGCCTACGGGCTACATTGCATCGAGTTCGAATCATTCGCTCGATTGCCAAGCCTACGGGCTACCTTTATTTCGAGTTCGAGCAATCACTCGCTCGACCATTAAGCCTACGGGCTACTTTGACGATTACGCCTACGGGCTACATTGCATCGAGTTCGAATCATTCACTCGATTGCCAAGCCTACGGGCTACCTTTATTTCGAGTTCGAGAAATCACTCACTCGACCATTAAGCCTACGGGATACTTTGACTATTACGCCTACGGGCTACATTGCATCGAGTTCGAATCATTCGCTAGATTGCCAAGCCTACGGGCTACCTTTATTTCGAGTTCGAGCAATCACTCGCTCGACCATTAAGCCTACGGGCTACTTTGACGATTACGCCTACGGGCTACATTGCATCGAGTTCGAATCATTCACTCGATTGCCAAGCCTACGGGCTACCTTTATTTCGAGTTCGAGCAATCACTCACTCGACCATTAAGCCTACGGGCTACTTTGACTATTATGCCTACGGGCTACATTGCATCGAGTTCGAATCATTCACTCGATTGCCAAGCCTACGGGCTACCTTTATTTCGAGTTCGAGCAATCACTCACTCGACCATTAAGCCTACGGGCTACTTTGACTATTATGCCTACGGGTTACATTGCATCGAGTTCGAATCATTCGCTCGATTGCCAAGCCTACGGGCTACCTTTATTTCGAGTTCGAGCAATCACTCACTCGACCATTAAGCCTACGGGCTACTTTGACTATTACGCCTACGGGCTACATTGCATCGAGTTCGAATCATTCACTCGATTTCACTCACTCGACCATTAAGCCTACGGGCTACTTTGACTATTACGCCTACGGGCTACATTGCATCGAGTTCGAATCATTCGCTAGATTGCCAAGCCTACGGGCTACCTTTATTTCGAGTTCGAGCAATCACTCGCTCGACCATTAAGCCTACGGGCTACTTTGACGATTACACCTACGGGCTACATTGCATCGAGTTCGAATCATTCACTCGATTGCCAAGCCTACGGGCTACCTTTATTTCGAGTTCGAGCAATCACTCACTCGACCATTAAGCCTACGGGCTACTTTGACTATTATGCCTACGGGCTACATTGCATCGAGTTCGAATCATTCACTCGATTGCCAAGCCTACGGGCTACCTTTATTTTGAGTTCGAGCAATCACTCACTCGACCATTAAGCCTATGGGCTACTTTGACTATTATGCCTACGGGTTACATTGCATCGAGTTCGAATCATTCGCTCGATTGCCAAGCCTACGGGCTACCTTTATTTCGAGTTCGAACAATCACTCACTCGACCATTAAGCCTACGGGCTACATTGCATCGAGTTTGAATCATTCGCTCGACTGCTAAACCTACGGGCTACCTTTATTTCGAGTTCGAGCAATCACTCGCTCGACCATTAAGCCTACGGGCTACTTTGACTATTACGCCTGCGGGCTACATTGCATCAAGTTCGAATCATTCACTCGACTGCTAAGCCTACGGGCTACCTTTATTTCGAGTTCGAGCCATCACTCGCTCGACTATTACGCCTACGGGCTGCATTAGTTCAAGAAAAACTACTCATTTCTTCGAATTAAAACAAACACTTGACTATTTAAGCTGAAGGACGCTCGAACCCGATAAAACAAAGGGGACTACCCACGAGGCCCGAAGGCAACAGAGATTTAAATTCAAACTGTTTATTTAGTTTGAAAGGCCATTTCTCTTCAAAAAAAAAAAAAGAAGAAGAAAGATTTGTATTTACAAAAATTTTGTACAGAAGCGGCGAAAACGCCATCAGAAGTTATCCGATTCAAAGCATGTTGGGCCTCGTTGAAAAGACAGGAAGCTGCTCCGCATTCATCACTGATTGATCTTCTCCAGTCACCAAGGACCGAAGGTAACTGGCAATTTCCACCGGGGAAGAGAAAATTCGGGTATCCTCAATGAAGTCGGGGACTATAAAGACGCATAAGAAGTGCATTACATACGTTATGGTCGAGATCGATAAAAACATCAATGTATATCTGATCGAGCTGCTGAGAAATTATATCGTTTCTCGCCACATCTTTTTCCGAGAAACGAGGGGACTATCTGTATATAGTCGAAATAGATTTCGGCCTTCCTACGTTCGATCGAGTTCGAGTGTTAAGAAGTCGGAATGAGATTTTGGGAGTGAGCTTTGAGGTCGGTACTAATGAACCTCGAGCCCGAAGATCGCTCGAGGAGGCGGCTCGATAATCCTATCCAGCCCGTGATCGAATCGATCCGCTAGGCACTGCTTCGAGGTCGAAAATGTGCGACGCCCATCTCGAAGGTCGAACTCGATCCAAGACCGAAGGGCCCGACCCGGTAACGAGTTCAAGCTAGTATCGAGCTCACAAACAAGAGCCGTTGCAACCACACCAAGAGAGAGAATCTTGGCGGGAATCAAGGAAGAGACAAGTTATCATGGGTCTTCCACTACATGTTTTACTTTATTGTATTTTGGTAATGACCCTCTTCTATAAAATGGGGAATCCTTATAAGCTAGAGAGGGAGGAGAGAAAAAGATCACTTCGTATATTGATAGTTATCCCCTTGTGCTTGTTTTACTTATTCATTCTTTTTGCTTATTATTTTCATTCTTACAGTCAACAATACACATATTTCCATTTCTCTACGCGATTTATATCAAATTGTATCGCATATCCTTAGAACCATCCACAAATCTAACGTTATCCGATTTTTCCGTTAAACACTTCTAAAACAATATTTGTAAGCTTGTAATTCAGGTTGCTTCAAGAAGCCTAACAGAGGGCCAACGTAATTAGCTATGTTTGAAGATTAATACAGCTATATATAATTAGTTATCGCTTTTACTTTTTCAGCTTGAGAGGGATACTACGAGGGTCTCTAAGAAGAAGGGAAGCACTTACAGGAAATAAGTGAAACGTCCCCATGAACATCTCAAAAACGTTTTTAACTTATATATAGAGAGAGGTTATCTCGGCGATACAAGTGATTTGGAACTTATAATCTATCTTTTGAAAATAGTTTGGCACTTGAGAAAATCATTGTTTATCCCCACAATCAGTCACCATATTTATATTCGGTGAAAAGCTGCAAAGCGGAACGAGCAGCAAGAGGTAGGGCTGGGGCCTAGGCAGCAACTTGAAGGAAAAGTTCCCAAAGGAGTTAAGCTCTTCACCCTTTGATTAATCATATAAATAAATACTCTCTTGAATTGAATGTGTTTTAGTTCTTATTTTTCTTCTTCTTTTTTTTTTGACAAGATAATATATATCTTATGTCCACTTACAATTTAATAGAAGAAAATGACCTTACAAAAATCTTTTGTATTATTTGATGGCAAAATAAATAAGTTACCTCCTAAACAATGGACCAAATCCTTGTTACACACTTTTTGTGAACGAAGATAATCTTACACCTTCAACCTTTCTAAAATGTGTCTAATATACATCATTTTTTTTACCAGTTTTTCAAAGTATGTGTAATATTACGCACTAATAAAGTCTTAACATGTGTCACTATTTTTTAATTAAAAAAGAAACAATTAAAATTACTACTCTATCCCTCATCTTTCCCTTATAAATCACCATGGCTGTCGTCTTCTTCCTCTCTTCATCATCAACCACTCTTCTTTTCCCACCTTTCACTTAAAGATAAAGCCACCATTAACTAACAAATATTACTAGCAAAAAAACCCAAAAGTCCATCTTTTACACAGAAGTGGAATCAGAAATTTTGAACCCAGATCTGCCTTGTTCTTCATTTCTCTTCGGTAAGAGTTAAATCACCATTAACTGCCATCACCTTGTTTCAATTTTCTATTTGTGCCATTCCGACTAAAGCTTGAGCTAAGCTTTAATGGTTGGAAAATTTTTTGAAAATTCACCCTTCCGAAAAATTTGATTTCACCACACCAAAAACTCAAGCTAAGCTTCTCTGCAAAAAATATAATCTTCTATGCAAAATCTGAAGCCAAGCTTTAATGGTCTGGGGGAGGTAACAAAAGCTTTAATATCTGAATCTAATCACAATTTTTCGGACAAAAGATATGCAAAAAGCAAAAAACTAATCAACGAGAAGAGAGATGAAAAATCATGGTGGATTTATTTGAGAAGAAGGAAATCGGGTAGCGGAGAAAAGTGGGTCTAAGTGTTAAGGAGCAGTCATGGCAGATTTATGAATTTTTTAAACAATGAAGAAGATGACTCAATTTAAAAAATTTTAAAAACTAAAAAAAAAAATAACATATACACAAAAATCCTCATGTTCACGCGCTTCACTTGTTGGAAAAAACACACACTAGCCACGTGGGCAAAATGGTGTGTATTAGACACCCTCTGAAATGAGTGTGTAAGGTGATTTTCATCTGCAAAAAGTGTGTAACAAGAATTTGGTCCATAATTCAGGGGTAACTTATGTATTTTGCCTTATTTTATTGGCTTATTTGGATCATTTAACCATTCGAAAATTCTAGAAACGCTTTCTCATTCCGAAACAAAAGTTGTGACAATCCCTAATTCAATCTTTGTTAAGTATGCTTAGCCCATTATCATTTATATTATGAAGGGTAGAGTTGACCCTACTGATCGTGCGAGACATTTGTTCTTACGGATGTCAGCCTTTAAATGTGTTGATTTTTAATAGTAACATAACAATGTGATATCTATGAGTCCATTATCATTTATATTATGAGGGGGAAAAAATTAGTTTCCTTATTTCTTTTTGAAAATGCTCTTCCCCTTGGTAATTTACTCTCAATCAATTTCTGAAACAAAACCTCCAAAATTAGAGAAGAAAAGAATTCGATCGTATGACCGTGCAATATACTTTATGGGTCTATATACACCTTGAAGACCAAAATTTTAGAGATATCAGATGACAAGTCAATACTAAAATTTCCTTCATTCTCAAAAGTTTACCTACTCAATCTACCTATTTTGCAAAACATATTCGTCAATATATGTTTTTGTTTTAGCCACCTTTGTAATAAGTAAAATGTAAAGAATGCAATTTCTCACTCATGAGTCATAATATTTTTTCCGTGACCATAAGATGAGATCTAATTGTATTAACGATGAATTCTGGAGTCACAACAGATTGTTAGCATGAAAATCGGCGTGTTCTAAAGTAGGAGCTATGTTTCTTGTCCTAGCCATAATGTTGAAGAAATAATTGTCAAGCTAGTAAACAAAGCATTTTCCGGAAAAAAGAAGAGAGTGAAATGCAGAAGATAGTAAAAATGGCAAATCCAATTTAGCAAGATTGCAGATTAGACTTATTTTAAGGAAGAAAGCGACTCAAAAGCTGGAAAAAAGGAGGAAATCTTTTTTCTGCACAGTAAAATCAAACATGCATGATGCTTAATTATTATATTCAATAGTTTTGGTAGATGAATATATTGCTGATTACCTTGATATCCTGGTTGTCAAAGATAATTGCTTTTAAATAATCTTTGCACTAAATACAGGAATGACCAGTCTCTTCGTTAGTGAATAGTGATACTGTCTCATAAAAGAAATTTTAATTAAAGAAAAAGATTAAGAGAAATAAAGATAAACACGTTTCGTACCTGTAATGCAGATAATGCACCTTTGAAACAAAATTATGGTTACCTTTAGAGTACAAAACAATTTGGTTGTATTTTTATTTTTATTTTTTTGTCTGAAAATTTTGATTTGTTTCGGGGAACTGATTTTGGGATTATTGTGAGAATTAATTGATTGTTCTGTGCTAAAAAACAGCACATTTAGCTTCCGTGCCCAAACAAACTATAGTCGAACCTCTCTATAACAGACTCGTTTGTTCCGAATACTTTTGGATGTTATAGCGAAGTGTTGTTATATGAACATATATTATAACATAACGTGAAAATTGGTTCCAGAAAAGCTTGGCTTTTATAGTAAAGTGTTGTTATATAGGAATGATGTTACAGAGAGGTATGATTGTATTTCCTCCTATAAATGACTTGCTCAATAAAGCCTGATTGAACGGAACCTGATTTTTGAATGGTGATCCGCCAAAATTTTCAAGAGATTATGACATCATTACACAGGAAATTAACCAGCATTTAGTCTAAGCCAAGGAAAGTCACGAACTCTCTCATGCTCAAATACATTTAAAATAAAGCGTTCAGGTTATGATTTTGAAAGACACAACATCACAATGAAAAAGGGTACACTTCCAACACAGTTCAGATTAATTTCGCCAGCATTTCCACCTTATCGTAGATGCAAAACTGGAACTATAAAAGCACATTACTCTTAGGCTCAAGTTATTATTCATCCCTTCCAGTTATCCTTCTGTTGCCTAATTTCACGTAAGGCTTCAACAGGAGACTTGAATCCCACCTTTTCCTGTTTGGCAAGCAAGAAATCCCAGTTTAAAAAGGCTTCGTGGCACATGGAGACAAGCAGATACACATTCATTCTTCTTTTCTTTTTGGATAAAGCAAGCAGATAGAGATGGTAAACAGGACAGGGCAGATGAGGCGCTATGCAGCAAACCTTCAAACCCGTACTTTTGGGGTAAGATTAGAAGTGCTTAATATGATAAAAAGGTTATGTTATGAGGTATTTGAACCGTAAATAGCCGTATGTTAAGTCCTGAAGTCAAGCAAGTTGTAAAACAAAAGTCGGCAAAAGTTGTCGCAAGTTACGTTCATAAGTTTACTGGAATTTGGGTCTAATGTCACCGAGCTCTTCTTCCAATATACTGGGAGTTACGGATGATCTACCCACCAAATTGAAAGTCTACGAGTCTATTTTCCAACGCATTAAACCGCCCGTCGATACGACATCGAAGTAGAGAGATATTCGCATTTTCGCGAGACTCCGCAGGAAGCCTCTTTTGGGACCCACATAGGCGGTAGGAAACTTCTTTTGATGTATAAATCGGTTTCTCATTTCATTTTCGACACCAACAGATCCTAAACACCCCAAAATACTCTCTAAGGGGTTCCTACATGGTCCAAGGGCAAAATCAATGGCAAACAACATAAATCAAGTGTTGTGAATCCCGTGGTGCTAGTAGAACGTAATTCTATCACGTTGTGCCTGTGTTGGTTGTTCTTCCAAGTTGAGGCAGCATAAGAAAAGGCTTGTTATTTCTGTGTGAGGTAATATTCTTCTCCTCCCACTTGTATTTGAAGTGTATCTAAGTCCTAGCTAAGTTGTATGGATGGAAAAGTGCAACATAACACTTGGTTGTTGTGTATGAAGCGAAGTTGCTCGGACACGAGTGCGGGAGTCCGATACGGGTGCGGATCTAGAGGTCGGATCCTTCGAAAAGTAAATTTTAAGATTCGGGGATACGGATCCTAGTACGGATACGGGTGTTGGAACCCGACTAAAACTAATATAAAAAAAAGTAATAATATAAAAATATCTCTAAATTATGAAACTTTTGTGGAATACTTACGTATAGCTTGTAAAGTGTGGATTTTTTTATTTATTCTCAAGTTGTTGAAGTAAAGGATTGATTTCCTAGATAAGGTATGCCATTTTCTTCAAATTTACTCTAGTTTTGGTTCTGATTTTGAGAATCAAATTGTATCTCGTCTCGAATTTTTCCGTCTGTCGCAGTCAAAGTTCCCAAAATTGTTTGGCCAGATCAGGTACGGATCCCATACCCATACTCATACTAGTGTCGTGTCGACACGGGTGCGGCACCTAAACTGCCATGTCGGAGCAACTTAGGTATGAAGTGATTGAGGTGTGTTGGGCTGTTTTTGTGATATTTTGTGATGGATATAAAGTTGGAAAATGATGTATATATGTTTGTTATGTGCTGGACATGTTTGTTTTGATTGTTTGGATTCGAGGAAAGTGGAAAAAATAGGGGAGGTGTTGTCCAAATTATTATAGACGAGCTTATTGCCCTTTGTGTCGATTTCTAGTTTCCATAGCTTAACAATAGTTTCCTTATCGCTTGTTGTAGATCGAAGTGCTATACGGGCTGAGTTTGACGTCGTGTGGTTAAGTAGTCGACAAGGTATGTTAAGGCTAACTCTCTTCGTTTGGCATGAACTAAGTTGACCGAAACAGAAACGTAACCAAATGTTTCTTTCCAAAGATGGCTCTACTCTTAGCAATAGAGATGGTTATGCTCATTTTTCATATCTATATTTCATAAGTACCTTATATCTTGTTCTCGTTGGTTGATGATGGGAGGTATAATGTCATGTTAATCACATAAGGATAGTCGGAGGTGTAACGACCTTATATCACTCCAACATGCTCATAATGCATCTTAATGGTCTTCATGTGTGTGTATATATATATATATATATGGGTTTTGCTAACCTACTACATGGTTGTAGTAGGTTAGCATTGTATACACTTTTGAGTTCTCCAAAATACCCCTAGCATCATATAAGCGACATATGAACTATTGGAGGTTTTTCTGTCATTTCCTAGTCCAATTCTCTTCTTTACCTTTTTGATCCAATCTGCTCCCTTTTACTGCAATCTCTACTTTTAACTCCTCGACCTTCACAAGAAGCTCAAAAAACGTAACTCAAACATGGATTGAATCTCAAAAAGAAAAATGTTTTGTTGTTTATCAGTTTTCTAACATTGAGCCATCAAAAGTTAAGCCAGATCTAACCAATTTCATTGACTAAGGGTGTGTTTGGTATGAAGGAAAATGTTTTCCATGAAAATATTTTCATGGAAAATGAGTGATTTTATCACTTATTTTCCCTTGTTTGGTTGGTGAGTGAAAAACTATTTTCGGAAAATATTTTCTAGTGTTTGGTTAGAGAATAGAAAATATTTTTTTATGCTACTCAACTCGCCCTCCTTCCCCCAAGTCTCCAAAAATTCACACAAACCCAAAGGAACTAATGTGTTGCTTTACTTTTTTACGCAAAAATAACGTTGAAATTTGTGCTCCATAACTAAAAAGAAAATACTCTTTTTTTGGTTGAAAAAGAAAGTACTCTTTCTACAACATGAAAATAAAGTACTCATTTTTGAAATAAAAGAAAATATTTTTTCTACATCATGAAAAGAAATACTCATTTTGTTGAAATTAAAAAAAATACTTTTTTTAATCATGAAAAGAAAATACTTTTTTATTGAAATAAAAAAAATACTTTTTCTACATGAAAAGAAAGCATTTTTTTGGTTAAAATGAAAAAAATACTTTTCTATATCATGAAAAAAAAACTCATTTATTGAAATGAAAAAACAAATCTATCTATAACATGAAAAAAAAAATACTATTAATAATATTTTTATTTAGGGTGGGGTGGGGTGGAGGGGTGTGGGTGGATGTCGGGTTGGTGGGGGTGAGGGTTGGTGGGGATGGGGAATAGGATGGGGAAGGTTGAGAAGGAGTTTTGGAAAATGTTTTCCCTTCTCTTGATAGGGAAAACATTTTCCTCCAATGTTCATGAGGAAAATGTTTTCCAAAACATTTAAGCCAACCAAACATGGGAAAATTGAAAAACATTTTCCGAAAAATATTTTCCTTCATACCAAACACACTTTAAAGCTCCTTATCTTTTTAAATCTGTAAACCCAGCAATCAAAAGCTAACCTAAATCTAAAACCAATTTCATTGCTATAATCTGAAATATAAACCCAGAAATCAAAGGTGAAAATAAATCTAAACCAATTTCATTGTTATAATCTAAAACTGAAACATTGAAATTGGTTATAATCTGAAACTTTCATACACTTTTGATAGGATTCATCTTGATAAAAATGGAACCATCTTATCGTCAATTTACCTTCCAGTTTTTGGTTTCTAATTGGGTGTGATACTATGATTTAGATGGGTGTGATTCTTTCTTCATGGATGTAGTAAGAATTGAGGAGAAGAAAAGGAAGACAACTTGGGTGGGAATCGCATAGAAAGAGTAATTTTTGTAAAGACAAAAGAGTCCCTACATTTAATGTGTTGGTGAAGCATGATTGGAGTTTGTAAGGACATTTTGGCAAGCTTAAAAGTGGATACAATGCTAACCTACTACAACCATGCAGTAGGTTAGCAAAATCCTCTATATATATAATTATATCGATGACGTTATATACGCGTATATGTACAATACATAGCACCACTGATCAGTTGGTTATGATGATGATGATGCCCATAGAGGTCAATGGCGCTATATACGCATGATGTATCTCAACGGCGTTATATACGCATATATATTGTATCATTGCATAATGCATATCATGGCCCTCAGTGGCAATTCAGAGTTTCGGGTCGACCCTTATTGTCTCTTACTTACGTTCATGTCTCTATTTATGCTTTATCTGCCTTACACACCAGTACATTCTTTCGTAATGACGTCCTATTGCCGGGGGCGCTGTGTTTCATACCCACAGGTCTAGGTAGACAGGTTGACGGACCTCCCCAGTAGGATATCCAGTTCAGCGGTGGTGCGATGCACTCCATTCTTCCCGGAGTTACTGTAGTGTGTCGGTATGATATGAAATCTATGCATTTATGCATTTTTGGTATGGCGGGACCCTGTCTCGACCTTCTTGTCCAATATGATGATCTTATAGGATTGTAGAGTTGGGTTGTATGTCTTGTTATCATGTATGGCCTTGCCGGCCTCTTTGTTGGTCAGTTGACTCGAATAGTGGCCTTGTCGGCCTTATGAATGTATATATGTTTTAGGCTGCTCCCCCACCCTCCCCCCTTCAGGCTATATGATCAGATGGCCTTCTGATGGTCATTATGTGGCCGTGTGGGCCTTATACGAGTTATAATCATTTTGTCGATGGATTAGATATGTCACGGCTTTGTTGACCTAATCTTCTGTATGTTCAGAGTATGACTTCAGATGTGGTTCGCTCAGGCCGGCCACACCCTCCAAGGTTGGGGTGTGACAAACTTGAGAAAAATTGAAGCATCTTGCCTAAGATAAATTGGGGGATGGTCCCCAAAATATCGTTAAAGGGAGATAGGTTACTACAATAGAATCCCGCGATGAGTTTCGGGTGACCATTAATACGTTTAAGAAGATCACCTAAGCTGACGTACCAAGAGTTGTGATCCCAAGTCATTTATAAGGATCAGATTATCCCAGCAGTGGCAGGAGGTGACATAGGCCCTTCGTCCATACATAAAGGAGTCGTACTACCACTTTTCGTTGAGGGTTGCATGTATTGGTGCTAGTAAGCTAAAGTATGTTATAGGTATTGGGTTGATAAGACCTTCAGACTCATTATGCGACATGTTATAATTCCAAACACCTTCTGGATGAGAATAGCTTATTGGGACAAGCGCCCCCGCCCCCGCCCCCGTCCCCAAAAGTTTTTATTTTTTCCCGTCAAGACTGCACTACGTATTTGAGGATAATGAAAGTGTGACTATATCATTTTCGGTTAAAGATTAAAAACGACAATAGTTTAAAATGGGAAAATGGTCCATCTAGGGGTGGCAATTTAAGCCCAAACCCATTTAACCCGCCCAAGGTTGGGCCGCTCATTGACCCACCCACTATTGAACTCGGCCCATCTTGATCCAGCCCATCTAAAGTTGGGTTAATTTTTAGCCCAAATTGATCCATAATCAACTTCGCTAAAATGTCATTAAAATAATTCCTCATTGTTTGATATGTTATATATGACCATAACAAAAGGGGAAAAGTCTTATTTGGTAATTACACAATTCATAAAAAAACAACACGCATTAACTAAAATTTGGTAAGAATTTGGGTGGGTTGGGCTATGACCCAAATTTTAGCCCATCTTGACCCAACATGTCTTAGCCCAAGTAACTTTTGTGCAGGTCAATGACCCGCCCACTTATTGACTCAACCCATTTTGACCCGCTTAAAATCACCCCAGCCCGCCCATTTGACACCCCCTAAGTCTATCGCTATTTTATGATTTTTGAGATAGCAGTTCGCCTTCCAGTCCTATTGAGTTAAGACTTTGATGATGGATGTTGCCAAATACTACTATATATATTCAAATATTGTGCTTGAGATACTATACATAAAAAAGTATTATTTATTTCCTTGGAATATATAATGGTAGAAGAGTAGATAGCATGGAGTTGAGTTTTGCAGTTTTAACCACAAGGTTGGTTATTTTGTGGGGCTGCTTTTGATGGGATGGAACTGGGTAGGGTGTAAAATAGGAGGAAAACATAAAAATTAATTTTTTACAAATAATGTTTAAACTTAAGCCGCCCACCCACATAAGAGCGAACCCGCCCCATTGCCATCTCTACTTGTAGCAGAGACACATTCATATCACATGCTCATTAAGAGACTCCATTCTAATATTTTTCTCCTTTTTTCTTGGATAAAGGTGGTGCCGGGGCGAGCTTGGGCATCTCACCTATTCTGCCAAATACCTAATACCTCCCACCTACGTGAGTAACTTTACCCACCAAGCCTTAAGAGGATAAAAAGAAATCACCTAGCACCTTTGTCTCTAATGCAATTTGAATCCCTGGTCTCCCATGGTTTTACCGACTTCAATAACCGGTAAGCCACACCCTTAAATAAACTCTATGCTAATTTTATCAGAAGTATTTCTTTTTTCTCCTCCTCTAAAATGCAATAAGATAGGTGTTCTACGAAACTAATGTTACCTGAACCTCTGGAAGATCAGCCCGCATGAATGGGTTAGTCTCCAATTCTTCCTGAATGGTTGATGGAATAGTTGGAAGGCCAACTCTTCTCTGATGCTCAGCCCACGCCAACTTTTGTGCAATTTTGGCATTGTCAGGTTCAACTGTTAAAGCGAACTGCAAATTTTTTACTGTGTACTGCAAATCATTTCACAAGCATTAGGATTCCCTAAGAAAGTAGGGGATTGCTGCTAAAACCCAAAAAAATAATAGTCATCTTAGAAAAATTGCTAACACCACATGAACAAGTAAATTTGCGTGAGAGGCAAACAGTAATACGCCGAAAATTATTTGTGGACAAGAAGCTTTATTACCATGGCAGAGAACATTCATGTTTATATGGTCACCCCCCCCCCCCCCTCGTTGCCTTTAACTGTAGCATGTGAAGAATAGACCAGTATCACAGTGAAGTTCTACCGATAGGAGATGCAGGGTAATTGGAGAGGGGATGACTGGAGAATAGGGGGGTTTTATTCTAGCTAATAGATTTTTTTTTTTTGTGTGTGTGGGGGGGTTTGGGGGGAGGGGGGGGGCAATATTCTCCCAAAGTTCAAACAATCACAATCTCAGTGACCAAAAAAAAACAGACAGAGAGCCCGCAAGTCATAGAAATGCTGAGTTCGGGAAGGACGAATCACTCGCGAAAAGGGATCTGATGTAGAGTAACCGCCAAGAGCGTCATGCATATGCAAATATCAATTAGGTATTGGAATCAAAAGTATATATTTTTTTTTTTTGAACTGGAGGCCATATGCAGCTGTGTATTACAGTTGATGACATCTTTTTGTGACAGAAATCTTAGACAGCAGGAAAAAGACATGTTAAAGGGAGATATTTGCATGTGCCTATATGAAAGGTGGATGCTATTTAACTTTTTTATTTGTCCTTCCTTTCAACTGAAGTGCTCATCACACTCTGAAGGCGTGGGAAAATTTTAAAGGAAATAATATCTCTGTGCTACACCTAGAACTGAGGGGCTAAAGTTGCTCTAGTCCTTAAGACATGGACAAAGAAAGGGTAACTTGATGATTTGTTCTGCTTATTTTCCACTTTTTCCTCAAGTGTTCTAAACTCTCTTTAAAAGTCCTATTAAAAAATTGTTCAAATGTGGTACATTAGAGAGTTAACTGTTGATGCTCAAAATCTAGAATCCATCCTGAGAACAATATATGTGATACAAGAGTAATTCTTTTCTTTCAAAAATTTATAAGAGCATGCATACGTTACCTCATGGCCACAATACACCCGAGTTGGCTTTGGCAAAGAACCTAGTGTCACACACAGTGACTGATACATTTGTTCTGCAGTGCCTTCAAAAAACTTACCACAACCAGCAATAAACTGCAAGCCAAAAAGATGAATAATGTTAAAACAAAATTATTTTGATCATCCAACAGTATAGTCACAAAATATTTAAAGAAGACTGTCAGTTCAGAGGAACTCCTCCTACTCGCGTTGTCACACAATCTTCTGGTTTCACATACTGATTTGTTGCTTTATTCCACTTTTAACAGAACTTGAATAGGGTGGTTAGAGTTCCCATCACTTCTCCCAAAAATAAAACCATTTCAAATCCATGAAGAGAATTTCCAAGAAAGAGCAAAGCCAACTGGAAAGAGTAGACAGATAAACCAAAAGTGGTCCAATCTACCGCCACCCTTCCAAATTTTGGACTACGTTACAGCTAAGTTGCTCGGACTCTTTACTTTCAGTGCCGCATCCGTATCGACACGACGTCGGTTCCTTACCGGATCTGGTCAACCGATTTTGGGTATACAGATACAATAGTTTCTGAAATTAAAACAAATGCTAGGGTGAAATTGAAGAAAATAGAATACCTTGTATATAGAAATCTCTATGTTAGTCGTTTTCCTTTTATCTCCTTGAATTCTCCTCTTGAATAATATTTTCTCCTTCTCAGACTACCTTATAAGTTTTTCTCATAGTGTCTCATAATTTAGACATATTTTTATTAACTCTATTTTTAGAAATTCAAATACTTTTAGCAGAATCCCCCCACCCATATACCTGGATCCGTACCCCCGAATCTTAAATTTAGATCATGAAGGATCCAACCTCTAAACCTGCACCCGTACCCGAGTCCGAGCAACTTAGCGTTATGGTGAACAACTTATTGAGCAAAAGGAGTTTGAATCAAAATATTCTTGTGCTATCTACCATAATACCTACATGAGAAATTTACCAGAAAGGAGAGAGAAGCAGAAGATGGATTTGTTGTGATTGCAAGTCTGTGATGTCCCAAAAAAATTTGTGCTGTGCGTTACAGAGATGGCTGAGAAAAGAGAGAGTGAAGATTGAAACTGAAGCAAGATAGGAAGATTGACGATAGCGCAAAAGTGTTTTCTTCAGTAGCCCGAATAATCTGTCAGTAATTGAGGACCTCATTCATTAATCAACAGCCGCTCCTATGATTTTAATTTATTTGGAAAACACCTAGAAGCCTTTAAGTTGACTCCATATATTAAACGTTTTTCTGAAAATTCTCCACTGTTTTAGGCTCCCGAAAAGTTTTCTCCTTCCATTCCCTTGTGTTTAATCAATAAAAGATAATAATTTCATTAAGTCGGCTGCACTAAGTTGGTGTTGCAGTATGTATAACAAATACAGATACAAATTCCCATTGAATCCTGCAGGGAGCTAACTAAATATGAGATTGTTAGCACTCTCTATATATTCATTTCTACACCAAAAGGAAAGTAACCCAAGGCAGTTGACCTATTCTTTTGCAACGGCTCTGCTTTACTCTCATAGAATCTCAAGTACCTTCCTCTCCATACTCCTGTTTTCATTTTTTCTTTGAATAGGAACTCTTGTCAACTGAACACTGCACCAATCTGTTTCCTCAATAATGTTCATGAGGAAGGAGCACCTTCCCGAACATGAAGAAAATAACAAACTAATAAACAAATGGCAGCAACAGAATTATGAAAGCAATCGTACAGGTGAAAATGAAGAAAGGTGCACCATGAATGACCTAAATCTGGAAACACTGAAGACAAAGTGTGCGCTTGCTGCATAAGGAAATATGATTCGAACAAATTCTTAAAGTAGAGGCACAATAGTTGACACAAAGCAAAACACAGACTGTACGGGAACCAACTATTAAATTAAGTTCCACTTACTCCTAAAAGATTTTGTAAAGGAGGTCGAGATCTCCACTCACCAATGTATCCCCAGTAAAAACAGCAGGATCCTCTCCCTCTTTGCCAGTAACATAGTAGCTTATATGACCTTTTGTGTGACTGAAAGGAGGGGAAAAGCAATTAATTTTGCGAAACGACCTTGTAGGAGAACGAGATGAGATACAATTTTCTATAACGTTCCAACGTATCAGAGATTATAACGGTATGCTTCATAATATCCTTTGAGTCTACTGCGACTCATTCAAGAGATATTTCCAAAATGAGTATAGCTTTTTTCCATTAGTATCAGGAAGCGGGGTCATCAAACAAGAGTATCCAAATAAGGAAAGCAGCCGAGTCCTTGACAAAAAATCAGTATTAAGAACATCGAATTAAGAATGAGTAACGAAAGGAAGCGAGCAAACTTAATATCACTTACCTTGGAGTGTGAAGAGATAATATGCTGATGTCAGCACCAAGGGATATCTTGTCACCATTTTCAACTTTATCAGTACAACCCCTCACATTATCAACCGATCCATCATAAATTTTTATTCCAGGAACAAGCTGCTTCATTTTATCATTCCCTCCGGCATGATCCCTGAAATGTGTTTGCGCTCATCAAGATCAGACAAATGCAGAATCCGTAGATGAACCTAAAGAGATTTATACAGCATATGCAGAATGATAAAAGTTAAGAAACATCCTAAAGTTGACCTGATTTATGTATTTGTCCCAAAACATTTATCTCTGTGGAGGATTGTTCAACCCATGCTAGCCATGGAGCAAGCTCGTGTTATTTTCCCCTCTTGGGATACATGTAAACTCAATAAACATCCAGAGAACAAATGCAAGAAGGAGAAAACAACCTAAATGACAAACCATCAAATAAGATTAAAAGAATTAGTCACAACCCCACCCCCCCCCCCACCCCCGGAAAAAATGCACAGATGGTTTACTTCAACTTCTTGTTAGGTTCCCTTTAAAAAGGGCAGTCGCACAAATCATCCCGCATTCACGCAGGGTCCGGTGAAGAGTCGCACCTCAAGGGGTGTGATGTAGACAAGCTACCCTAATGCAAGCATTAGTGGTTGCTTCCACGACTTGAACCCGTGACTTATAGGTCACCAATAAAATATACTAGTCAATGAACATCTTAAAATTGTGTCCATTTTAGTTGTAATACTAAATATATTAGCTACATATCATTTCTATCAGCATCTCATTTCTTTTTTATTTGTTTTATTAATCCATATATTATTAACTATTGCTCTCCTTCCTCCTTTACATGAGGCAGTTTCGGCTTTCTGTTTTGGGACGTCCCAAAAATGTTTGATAAAGTTCAATTTCTTCACAATTTTCAAGGATTCAAATTCATTAGCATTCAAAATTTTACTATGATATGATGTTCTCTACCGAACAAACTTTCAATTTTAGTGTTTTCTTCTACTATCACCAATAAAATATACTAGTCAATGAACATCTTAAAATTGTGTCCATTTTAGTTGTAATACTAAATATATTAGCTACATATCATTTCTATCAGCATCTCATTTCTTTTTTATTTGTTTTATTAATCCATATATTATTAACTATTGCTCTCCTTCCTCCTTTACATGAGGCAGTTTCGGCTTTCTGTTTTGGGACGTCCCAAAAATGTTTGATAAAGTTCAATTTCTTCACAATTTTCAAGGATTCAAATTCATTAGCATTCAAAATTTTACTATGATATGATGTTCTCTACCGAACAAACTTTCAATTTTAGTGTTTTCTTCTACTATCACCAATAAAATATACTAGTCAATGAACATCTTAAAATTGTGTCCATTTTAGTTGTAATACTAAATATATTAGCTACATATCATTTCTATCAGCATCTCATTTCTTTTTTATTTGTTTTATTAATCCATATATTATTAACTATTGCTCTCCTTCCTCCTTTACATGAGGCAGTTTCGGCTTTCTGTTTCGGGACGTCCCAAAAATGTTTGATAAAGTTCAATTTCTTCACAATTTTCAAGGATTCAAATTCATTAGCATTCAAAATTTTACTATGATATGATGTTCTCTACCGAACAAACTTTCAATTTTAGTGTTTTCTTCTACTATCACCAATAAAATATACTATTCAATGAACATCTTAAAAGTCCGTATCATATAAATTGTGATGGAGGGAGTATCTATTATCAACATCCTCTCTTTCTTTTCTTTTTTTTTGATAAGGTAAGATTTATTGGTGTAAACCAGCAGACACTGGGAAAGGTTCATCACAGAGAATGTAAGGAACAGATAAAGTCCAACATAGCTTCAGGCTCTAAGAAGTTTGCCGCTGCAATGAAAACTAAGCAAGAATATATATTTGTGTTTAGGCTTAACTACATCTATTATCAACATCTTTTCTTGGGTTGAAACAAAGAGAATTTTGGGATTTTCAAGTTCTATCAAATGAGCAATTTTGTCCATTCATTAATCTGACGAAAAAAAATTAAACCTGTTCTTCAAAGAGAACTAATGCCATTAGAACTGCACATATGATCAAATGGTCCCACATGATTTTGTTCTAATTACAAGACAATGCCTTCGCCAGCAGTCGTCCGACCAGTAAGCAAGGTGCAAAAATTCACTTGCCCTTCTTTATAAACTTAACAATAGCTTTTTTTAAGAAAAAAACTTGAGAAATAGCTATTTCTGAAAATTCCAATTTACATTTCAGGATAATGGATCCTTCATCATACATTACATTGAATTGACTATCACCCAAAACTGTTTTGACTCTGTCAATAAGGGCCGTTGTGTATGGATATGAATACTACTCCTATTTCAGTATTTGCACATATTGAAATTCAGTATTTGAAAATATTGATTTTCAAGTGAATTTTATGTCCAGACACGGATTTCCATAAAGTTTTTTATTCAACTTCAACTTCCAACACTCTTTTTTCAACTATAACTCAAACATTGTCCAAACGCCTCCGTTGCGCCTTCATAAGAACTTTGACCTATCACTAATATGGTAAAAACGGTCAAATATGTGCTCTCGATTGCTACCCTCAGGAAATAAAGAAATTAAAACCAACTAAAACTAAAACCAAGAAATTCTCAGAAAACAGGCAAATTCAACAATCAAATGGAAAATAAATAGAAAACTAAACAAAACGTAGAATTAAGAAAAAACAAAGAAGATAAAAACAGATTTCAGATACCGAGCATTATTATCGGAGCACTTAAAGAAAAAAAAGATAATAGAAGTGGAACGGACCAGTGGTGATGAGTGGTGAGAACAAACTTAAGGTCAACTTCGTTCTCTTGAGCAACTCTAAGGACCTTATGTGGCTCCACTGGGTCCACCACTGCAGCATCCTTTGTTGTTTCATCTATGATCCTGCAAACCAGCCCAAAAATTCATAGAATAAACACACAGAAAAAAAAAACCCTAAACCTGATATGAATTAACAAAATTTGAAATAGACATCTGAATGTGAGCAACAAACATATAGGAATAGTTGTCATCTAAGCATGGAATGTGAAGAACTTTCATCTCTGGCGCCGATCAGATGATAATACCAGACCACTCAGTTCTGTCAAGTTGGAAAAAGGAAATCATCGAGCGCGACTGTTAAAACTGTGAGAACAAGGGACTAGAATGACGTGGATAAGATTCGATGTTCCACAGCGTTTGAGCAACTGACGTGGCAAGGAAAATATTAATGTGTGTTTCGGTGGGCAAAAATAATTCTTTTTTTTTTTGGAGTTGTAGAAATGTCTAAAAGAATGCAGAATTGCTCAATTGGAATGCAGAATTGGACACCCCTGACAACTTTTATTTAGTTCCTCTTAAATTTTATGTGATTTTTAATATCTCTGAATTTAAAAATTTGATAGTCTTAATCCC
This sequence comes from Nicotiana tabacum, assembly GCF_000715075.1. Lineage (NCBI taxonomy): Eukaryota > Viridiplantae > Streptophyta > Magnoliopsida > Solanales > Solanaceae > Nicotiana > Nicotiana tabacum. Next base: position 87,160,939 of record NC_134092.1, on the reverse strand, counting down.
CCTATATATGTTGATGTGGCAAAGAGCGTGAATATACTCTTTTTTAGGTGTGTGAAAGGAAAAATAAATTGAAAAATTAGCTTTCAAGTGTGGTATATTCAAATATTAATTGCCACATAATCAAATATAATGATATATTTATTTCAATTGTATTTTTCATTGTTTCTTCTTAATATAAATTGCATATTTTTTTCCAATTGTATTTTTTTAGATACAATATATATGGAAGAGTTAGTTGAAACTCCATTTATTTTAGCCAAATAAAAATAAGATTTAGCCAAAGTAATGAAGTTAAAATGGTATAGTTTCTACAAAAAGAAAATAATATTGTGTGTTTTTATTTTTATTTTCATGCAATGAATATTTATTTAAACTATGCATTTTTTCTTTTTGAGTCAAATTCGCAAATTTTTGGTCGGAGTTTTACTATTTTAGCTAAAATATTTATTTAGCCAATATATGGAATTCCAACAATGGATTTTATTTTTTATTTTTTTAGATGCAATGATAATATGTTAATTATGTATTTTTCTTTTACTAACCAAATATGTAAAGGTAACTTGATTAAAATATCAGTATCTTTAGCTAAATAAAAAATTATAGTCAAAATAACATTGTTTTAATTTATTTATTTTTTTACGAATTTTGACACGAAAAGATGATTTAAATAGTTGGTGGACTTAAAAAGATGATTTAAATAGAAAGTGGATATATATATATATATATATATATATATATATATATATATATATATATATATATATATATATATATATATATATATAATAAAAAAAATACCACATGAATAAAAAAATCCTTGTGGCAGCGCGTGTGTCACACTTCCACAGGTTGTCAACGTCCAGCGGGGTCGAGGCTACGAAATTGCCAAGTTGAGGGGGTATTAAAAAACACGAGAAGTTTAAGGGAAAACTAAACAAAAGTTGTCGAGTTCGGGGTTCTCGAACTATTCTGCCATCCAAGTTAAATAAAATTATTTTTTGTTTATAGTTAAACTCTCTCTCCTCACTCTAGCTTTATCTCTCTAAGACAATGACTGAAGTTAATTTAGCTGGGAAATATTTGAGTGACCCACCGCATAACCTCCACACAAGTATAATCAACCGACAACCAAGCTAACAAAACTTCGACACATACCCTACAGACACCTATTCAAAACTCCCCGCCACTTAGCACTTACTATTCCCTCTGAAAAGGATAAAACAGCACAACTCCGCCAAATAACCACCACCAATGCTGATAACTCCGTTCAATAAATGAATAATCTCCAAACCGGAAACGGTCCCAATAATTCTAACATTCCAAATCTTATCTAGCCCAGTAGCACCACTACAATCACACCTCCTAACCAACCAAATATTTTAGCAAACTTTGATAAACATGACCCAAGGAACAAAAACAGAGGGGATGTTAGCATGCATGACCAAGGAAAGACAGAGAAGACCATAGACCCATCTCAAGCACTAGCCACAAAAGAGATAGTGACGGGAGATAAAGCGACATCATCTGGTGCTAATAAATGGAACCAAGGTTCTTCTAAACCATCCTTTGTTACAGTGGTTCAATCGGAGCTTCCAGTACTGAGTGAAGGGGCAAAGAATATGGATATCACCCATGGCACTCGCCTAGGAAAACCAACGGTGTTCTTTAAGGCAGAAGATTACTTTGTTAACCTGGCACAGAAGTGTTGATTCACCTTGATTGATAAATTCTACAAGACAAAACCACCAATGGAAGATACAAGAAAGGCTTTCATCAGTCAAGTCCATTTGAAAGGAAAGGTTAAAATAGCCTTTTTTGATTTCCAGCATGTGTATATTGATTTTACGCATGAAGTTATTTATACTCACATTAAACTCAAGAACTTTGTGGATATTATGGGTGCTCCAATGAAGATTCTATTGTGCTCTCCTGACTTTAAGTCGGAAGTTAAAACGGTTGTTGTCTTAGTGTGGATTCTCATCCATCATGTCCCATGGCATTTGTTTAGATGGAAAATCGAGTCCAGAATGGTACAATCTATTGGAATTGCTATTGCCCCTGACCAAGCTACTTACTCGAAGTCCAAGGGAAATGTAGCTAAAATGAAGGTAGAAATTAATCTGTTAAAACAAAGGATGGATCAGTTATGGTTGAGTTTTAAAGGCTTGAAGGGGAAGATGATGGTGTTTGGCTTGATATTGAATATGAAGGAGTTCCTTCCTACTGCCTTTATTGTAAAATGCAAGGTCGTGTGAAAAGTCAATGCTGGAACAAAGTGAGGGATGATAGAATAAAAAAGGAGAGGGAAGAAAGAAGCAACATGGAAAAAGGAAATACTCAGCAGGAGGTCACAACAATTACTCCACTAGACCAGAATAGAGAGAAGAAGTTTCAGACAGTAACTAGGAGAAAGAACCCAAAAAATAAGAATGCTCCAAAAATTAACCAACACATGGGAACATAACAAAGAAACAATGAGCAGAGGAAATGGAGTGATAAAGAGAACAAAAGGAATGAGACCATTGTAACTAAAGTACCAGTCATAGCTCTACAAAAAGAAATAGTCCAGGAAGTGTCAGGGAAAGGAAAGGGTATTGATATAGGGGATCCAAAAAAAATCTTCATAGACCCAAAAGTTCAACAAGATGAAGCCAAGCTGACACAACCAATAAGGAAAATAAGAGAAAGAAGAGTTTAAAACAAACAAAGGATGCGGCAGGGGGAGAAGTTATGTTACAAGTACATCAAGCAGAGAAACAAGGTGAATTCCGTAATAAGGATCCTACAAGACCAATAACATAGAGTAATACAATAGATAAAGGGGAGCATAGCAGACAAAGGCAGGAGGACGAAATCCTTCATCCAAGCCCAATGGCTACTTAACAACAATTAGAACAGAAGGGAGGAAATAAAGAAATTACCCATATCATTGATCCATGTGAGGCACAGAAGAGATTCAATAAACTAATTTTAGGATCTAACCTGGAGAGGAATCATGATCTAGACCCTGGTGGTGACAGCTGAATTCATTCCACTGAAGAAGAAGAATATGGTAGCTCTGAGGATAATGATTATGAAGATGAGGGCTCAATGGAGAGTGAGGAGTTTGAAAGTGCGGACAGTGAAGAAGAGGTCATCAATGACATTGCCACAAGTCTAGTGGAAGTCTTTGTAGGTGAAGCTACATTACATCAGGCCATGACTAGTGCTATCAACTTAGGCCATCTATCACCTAGGGCAAGAATGGATCAAGAGGAGGTAGAGGAACAATAAGAGGAAGGAGTGGCAGACAATCTTATCAAAGGCCTGCAAAGTCCTCAAAGAACCAAATCCCCTCAAACCAGTAATCATGTTTAAGTCCTTATTCTGGAATATCAGGAGCATTAAGTCCAACGATGCTCTTGAAAGACTTAAACAATTGGTTAGAGCAAACAAGTTATCGTTCATCGCCTTAGATGAACCATTCTATAAGGTTGACAAACTGGAGAAGTACAAAAGATTTTGGGATTTAGTAATGCCTTCGCAAACTGCAATGGTCAAATATGGGTATTCTGGGAGGATAACCTGGACTGCCTAGTGGTTGAAGAGTATGATCAACAAGTAACTTGTATCATTAATCCAGATGTTGTATCCTTTCTTATATCATATGTGTATGCTAAATGTGAAGATGAGTTGGAGTAGTCTTGAAGATACGTATTCAATCATCAGTGGTCCATGGTGTATAGTTGGTGACTTCAACGTTATCATGGATCCGGATGAAAAGTTGGGTGGAAATCCTCATAGAATGGCTAAAAGTTTTGACTTTTCCAATTGTATGGACCACTGTGAGGTGTGAGATTTTGGATTTATTGGCCCTAAATATACATGGTGTAATAAGATGAGAATTTGGCAAAGGTTGGATAGAGTTCTAGTCAATCATAGCTGGTTGAATATTTTTTACATCACTATAGATACTTACTTAGTGAGAACAGGATCCGACTATTCACCTTTGTTATCTCAGGTGAAGTACAAAATGTCTAACCCTATCAAAAATTTTAAATCTCTGAATTTCTGGACAGAGGAAGAAGGTTTTATGGGTGTAGTAGAGCAAGCTTGGAATGAAGAAGTGTAGGGATCCCCTCTATAGAAGTTTCATCTGAAACTTAAAAATACGTGCAGTAGGTTGTTTGATTGGTCAAAAATACCTTGGTAATATTTTTGATAATACAAAGGCCCTGGAAGAGAGAGTTACTGAACTGGAGGAAATGTCAATTGCTGATAATTCTACAACTAATAGGGCAAAATTGAATAAATCTAATGTTGAGTTGATCATAGACTTAAAGGAGGAGGAGGACTACTAGAAACAAAAGTCAGGGATTAAATGGTTTGAGGGTGAAGTTAATTCCAAATTCTTTCACTTTGTGGTCAATGGAAAGAGAATAAGACTTTCCTTCAAGAAAATAACAACAATAACGAATCCAGTGTATTCCCATAAATGGGGTTTGGGGATGGTAGTGTGTACGCAGACCTTACCCCTATCTTATAAAGATAGAGAGGCTATTTCCGATAGACCCTCGGCTCAAGGCATAGTGGAAATAAGGCAACAAGTAGCAAACAATAGTAACAACAATACATTAAGGTAACGTGCACGAATGACACAACATGTAATAGTAAAGAATCTTGAATAAGATAACACAAAAATAGTCCTAGTACTACTGGTAAGCCTAGGAGGAACACACTACTAATTATCAACCTTCAACTCTAATCCTCGACCTCCACATCTTTCTATTGTGGGTCATATCCTCGGTAAACTGGAGCAATGGCATGTCCTGCATAACTACCTCTCCCCAATAATTCTTAGGCCTGCCCCTACCCTTCCTCAGACCCACAATGGACAACCTCTCACATCTCCTGACCGGAGCATCTATGTGTCTCCTCTTCACATGCCCGAACCATCTCAGCCTCGGCTCCCGCAACTTGTCCTCCACGGATGCCACTCCTACCTTGTCCCTAATAACTTCATTCCTGATCCTGTTCTTCCTGGTATGATCACATATCTATATCATAATCCTCATCTCATCTACTTTCATCTTATGGACATGGGACTTCTTGACGGCTAACACTCAGCCCCATACAACATAGCTGGTGCTGGATTGAAGGAGACAATGAAATTACAAGTGAAGCTATCCAATTTTTTCAAAAATAATTCTCTAAAGAGGATCATTAGAATGACTTCTCTTTACTGAATTTGATTCCAAAAATCATTGATGAAGAAGATAATGAGAAACTGATTGGACTTCCAACTATGGAGGAACTAAAAGATGTAGTATTTTCCATGAGTGTCCATAGTGCTCTTGGACCTAATGGAATCTTTGAAAAATTCTATCAAGCTTGCTGGGAAATTATCAAGAAGGATTTATTGCTAATAGTGTTTGACTTTTTTTGCAGGTTCAGAACTACCAAAGGCATTCACACCCATTTGACTAGATTTAATACCTATGGTGGAATGCCCTCAGCAGTTCAATGAACTGAGGCCGACCAGTCTTGGGAATTTCTCATGTAAGATCATTTCAAAGTTGATGAATCAGAGACTATGTTATGTCATGCAAAAGCTGATTACACCCTATCAGACTGGGTTCATCAAAGGAAGAAACATTACCGAGAATATCCTCTTGACTCAAGAGATGGTGCATAACATCAATAAACCTGCAAGAAATAAAAATGTAGTACTGAAACTGGATATGGCTAAGGCCTATGACAGGGTTTCATGGGAGTTTCTGTTCCAAGTCCTAACAGATGGGATTTGCAGAAATATGGATTGACAGAATATGGAGATTAATTTCAAATGTTTGATACTCTATCAACATCAATGGATCAAGAAATGACTTTTTTTTAAATCTAGTAGGAGTTTCAGGCAGGGAGATCCTATATCCCCCTCACTCTTTGTGATTGGAGCTAAGCTTTTATCCAAGTTAGTGGAGTCTCTACTGGTGGAAGGGTTCATCCAATTCTCATGTGAAAAGAATGGGCATACTCTGACTTATTTATACTACGCAAATGACACCATTTTTTTTTTTGGAGATCCTTTGTCTCGAAAGATGATGATGTCAAAACTAGAGGCTTATGAGAGGATTTCTGGCCAGATGTGAACAAACAAAATCTGGATTTTATGTCTCTTCTAAGCTCAATTGCAACAAATTCATGAGATTAGATCTTCTATTGGATTTCCTTACTTTCAATTTCCTATACAATACTTAGGTTGTCCTATTTTTCTCGGGAGAAAGAAGGCTGTATATTTCAACAAGATGGTGGCAAAATTCTATAACAAACTTCAGGGATGATAAGGAAGGTTGTTATCTTTTGGTGGTAAAGCTGTTTTGGTAAAATATGTCCAAGCATCACTTCTTATTCACCTAATTGCTGCTATAAATCCTCCTAAAACTGCGTTATATCAAGCTGAAAAGATTATGGCCAGTTTCTTTTGGAGGAAGATAGATGATAAGAAGAAACATCATTGGGTAGCATAAAATTCTTTATGCTACCTAGTGACGGAGGGAGGAGTGGGGTTCAGGTCACTACAGGATATATGCAAGGCTTTTGCTGTCAAGATGTGGTGAAATTTCAAGACACAAAAGTCACCCCTACAATGTTTTTAGAATCAAAGTATTGTAAGAGAAAACATCATGTTGCCAGAAAAGCATCTTACGACCATTCTCATGCGTGGAGAAGATTAATGGATATCAAGGAGGCTGAAAAATATTTATTATGGAGGGTTGGAAAGGGTAACATATCATTCTGGTAGGATAATTGGACTGGGAAAGTTCCTCTGGCTAAATTAAATCCTTCTACTATGGTTAATATAAGTACTAAAGTTTCTGATTTCATTGAAGCAGAGATCTGGAATATAGCCAAACTTTGTTCAATTCTATCATTAGAGTTGGTCAACACTATTACCAATATTCAGATCCAGGACGGGAAAAAAGACTCTCCTATCTTGACTTTAAATTCTAGTGAAGAGTTTACTTGTACGTCATGGGAGAAGATGAGAAAGCAGGGAGGAAGATCTTTAACTGTTAACATGATATGGCAAAAGAATATGCCTTTCAAAGTATCCTTCCTCATAAAGCGGGTGCTCGAAAGTAAACTACCTATCCAGAGAATTGGAATCATCATCACATCTAAGTGTGTATGATGCAACACAAGTGATGAAGAATCCATTCAACACCTCTTTTGTAATAGCCAAATTGCTATACAAGTTTGGAGTTTTTTTGCCAATTCTTGTGGAGTTAGACACAACCAGCGAGGCTTAGACAACTTTTGATGGCCTGGTGGTTAACTAAGACAAAGAACATATTGTATGCTACTGTTATTCAATCCATTCCTTCCATTATTTGCTGAGATATTTGGAGGAGCAGATGCACTGCCAAATATGAAGGAACCTGTATGTCTGCAAGAATCATCATCAACCTTTATAGTCAAATGGATCAAACCAAGATCCAATTGTATTAAAGTTAATATAGATGGAGATAGAAAGGGTAATCCAGGAAGTTCAGGTGGGGGTGGGGTGATTAGAAATGATGATGATGATGTGGTATGTGCCTTTTCTGAATTCTATGGTGACTGTAGCAAGAACATGGCTGAAGCTAAAGCAATGCTGCAAGGCATTATTATGTGCAAGGATAGGATCAACGAACACATCATTGTGAAAACTGACTCCCAGCTCCTTGTCAATATTATTAATAATAATGTCAGACCCCCATAGGATATTAAAGGCATTATGGATCAAATTGTTGAAATCTGTCGGCAAAGAAATTGTACAGTATCTCATATTTTCAGAGAAGGGAATAGTGTGGATGATCTATTAGCTAATCTGGGGGAGAAAATGAAGGAGAAAAGAGTTTTCAATGATGTAACTTCATTGCCCAATGATAGTAGAGCTGCTGTTATGATAGACAAAGAAGGGATTTCGAGTTTCAGATTCAAGCCAAAAAAGAAGCAGTTTGTTGTTGATGATGTTCCTATTGATTGACTTCTTGTTAGCGACATCAAATGCAACAATCTCATTTGAAGACCCCCATATACAGAAGAAAAAAGATAGTAACGTAGGAAGTAGTTTATGCTATGTTGTCCAGATCTATCTAAGAAACTATTTCGATCTTCATTTTGTATCGGAGATAATGATATACACCCTCCTCCATGTATTACTGTTTTTTGGTAATATATAGGTCGGGGTATATCCTAACCCCCCACCATCACGGTGGATGTTTCATTTTTGTAAAAAAAAAAGGTTAGATAAAACTTACAAGACATATTTTGAAGTTTTACCTAATTAGGATAGTTATTTTGAAGTTGTACCTAACTTGGATTGATAATTGTCTTTTAAGTTTTAAAATTCAAAGAATATTTTGAAGGTAAAACTCGAATAATTAAATATTTTTAAAGAATTTGTGTCCACTTTGATTATCAAATTTTTTGTCGGAAATAAATCTTGAAAGTTTAAAATGATGGTTTGGAGCATCGTTTTGTACCAAGTGAAATAATAGAAAATCAATAAGTAGATTCTTCGTCTAAAATGTCTAATGATTTGTTACTCGGAGAATTTATTGAATTGTCGAGAGCATAACAAGTGAGGCACTCTTTAGAAGAAACAATCTGAAGTAAAGTCATTTCGCAGGGCCTTAGCATTTAAAAAGAGGATTTATTTTGGTACTTTTACTTTAAGTTTATTAAATTTAAGAAATTTGGAAATAGAGACCAAAACGTACATTCTTCAAATTGTGTCAAATGAGCTCATAACTAAAATTAAAAATTTCTAATATTAAGGGACCAAAAAAGCAATTGTCCCTAATTGAACTAAGGTAAAAAGTCCACAACATAATAGACTCACTTACAAAAGACAAACAAGAAACACTTCCTTTTCCCTCCTCTTATTGAGAAGTAAAGCTTTTATTAATGAACAACAACACTGAGATAGCGTAGGGCAATACAAAAGTTTGTCCAGTTGCATCACTAACTATTCCTGTATGGATGCTAGGAAATCCAACAAAATATCTTATATCATAGTACATTTTTTGAAGTTGCACCACATAGCTAATTGATGGGTATGCAGTATTCTGGCAGATTAGTCTTGCGGTGGCTCTCCAGCGAAATTGTAACAAAGAGAGATATAGAGCTTAAGGGAGATGGGGGAGGCCGCTGTAGTATGAAGATGAAAGGAGGAAGACATGAAAAAGTTACTTCAGGGGTAGAAATTCCCTTAGAGAGGGTATTTGTTATAAAACACAATATATAACTATGTATTATAATTATTTTGAAGTGTATTTATTTATGATAAATATAGTGTATAAGTTAGTTATACCGTATAAAATTTCGTGAAAATATTGCTAAGTTTTACATAAACAAATGCCGTAAAAGAAAGATAGAAATATCCAAGTTAATGACAGACTCAAGTACAAAAAAATAATGAAGATAAAAATCTACTTCTGTCTCGAGGATTAGGCTTCGCCGAACCTCGTTAAATTCATATATTCTTTTTCTTCTCTATTTGCTTTTTGTGTGATTGTGTGCTAGTTAACCTACAATCTTCCGCAATAATTGGTATCAGGGCTAGGTGGGTTTTTACACATAATATAGGGTTAAGATATTTTCTCATTTTCAACAAAGTATGAAATAGAAAAATTCGATAGAGGGTCAAGTTTCAGTCTATGAAAAATTAGGATGAGATCGTCCATGGTGTTACATGGGTTATGGAAGGCAATTGAAGAGGATTTTCCTAAAGAGATGAAAGAGTCAGAGAAGGCAAACCTGAAGAAGAGGACTTTTAGTGCGATCTTCATAAGCGTTATAAATAGCACTCTTCGGAAAATTGTTGAAGAAATTTCTGCAGCAACATTGTAGAAGAAGTTGAAAGATATGTATTATAAGAAATCACTAGCAAATCGCCTCTACCTGAAAAAGAGGTTGTACAATCTTCGTATGAATGAAGGTACACCTGTTAAAACTCACCTTGATAATTTTAATTCAATTATAATGGACCTGAAGAATGTGAATATCAAATTGAAAGTGAAGATCAAGCCTTGATTGAGTTATATTCTTCACCACTATCTTATGATACTTTTGTTGGTACATTGCTATACTTGAAAGATAATATTTTACTAAATGATGTTAGTAATGTACTAAAATCTAAAGAGTTAAAAAAAACTTTTCAGACAGTAGAATTGAGGTCGAAGGTCTTATGATTAAAGGAAGAACACAATAAAAATACTTTAATAGGAAAAAGTTTAACGCGAGATCAAAGTCTTGAGTAAGGAAGCAGAATTGTTATGAGTGCATGGATCAAGATCACTATAGGAGAGATTATCATAAGCTGAAGAAGATAAATAGAAAGTAGAAAGTAGATATTCGAAAAATATTGTTGATACTGGCAATAATTCTGATGATAATGATTATGTAGGAGAAATCTGTGATGTGAGTTCTAGTCATGGATAGAATTTCGGGGTTCTCAATTCTAATTTAACTTTCAACATGTGTCCATACATGAATTGATTTGCAACTTATAAGTAGACGCGTGAGACTGTTGTAATGACCCGGTAGGTTATTTTGTATATTTGAACCTCGTTTTCCTATTTGATATTTTTGTACACTTGTTTATTATTTTTTGACTTGCGGGGTTAGTGGGTTTGGTTTCGGAAAGGTTTAGAAGTAAATTGGAATACTTAGTTCGATTGTTGGAAGCTTAAGTTATAAGAGTTGACCAAGGCTTGACTTTTATGTAAACGACCTCAGATTGATGATTTAATGGTTCCAATAGGTTCGTATGGTAATTTTGAACTTAGGCATATATTCGAATTTGGGTTTAGAGGTTCTTAGGATATTTTGGCGCTATTTTCCGAAAGTTGGCAATTTGAAGGTTTGGAAAATTCTTAAATTTGACCAGGAGTTGACTTTTATTATATCGAATTTTGATTATTGTTCCGAGACTTGGAATAGGTTCATTTTATCATTTGTAACTTGTGTGATAAGTTTGGATGTAATCCGGATTGGTTAAGCTTGAATCAGACGCTTGGTTGGAAGTTTAAAAGTTCTTGAACTTAAGAGAAGTTCAACTAGTGTTTGAATCTTTGATTTGTAGATGTGATGATCTCGTATGTGTTCGTAAGATTTGAATAAGTCTGAGTAGTATTTATGGACTTGTTGGCATGACTGGACAGGGTCCTAGATTGCTCGGGTGAGTTTTGGAGCACCCAGAGCAGATTTGATGTTGCAAATTTTGCTAGTGTCTAGTGTGCTTCGCGATTGAGGAGCAGGTCTTGCGATTGGGGAGAAGAATTTGGAGCAGGATGATTTTGTTCTTCGTGTCACTAGCTGGTGGTCGCATTCGCATTGGGTTGGGGCAGTTGGTCTTCGGGTTCGCGAGAAGGGGCTCGCATTCGCGTAGAGGTGAGGCAGGCTGGAAGTTCACTGGAGGTTGGCCTTCATGATCACGCAGGAAGGGGCTCACATTTGCTTAGGCCTAGGGCATCTGTGCATCGCGTTCACGAGGTTAATGTTGCATCCAGGAAGGGTATCATTAGGCAGAACACTTAAGTGTTATATTTTGGGATTGTAGCCCATTCTTTCATATTTTGAACCCTAAACTTGGAGAAGGGATATTTTTGAAGGGGATATTCACGCAAAGCAAGAGGGTAAGTTATTTCCACTAGTTTTGATAATATATCTTGTTTCCTCATGTATTATTATACATAGATTATGAAATTCAAAAGAGAAATTTTGGGTTTTTGACTAAAACTTTTGAGAGAATAAATTGAGGATTTGGGAGTCGATTTGGACTCGGTTTTCAAATCTAATTACATATTTGGACTCGTAGGGTTATGCGTAGTCGGGTTCTACCTCTTGACTCGAATTTTGACCAAGTGGACCTAGGTCAATTTTTGTTGACTTTTGGGTGTGTGATTAAAGATTGAAATTTATTATTTGGAATTGATTCCTATGGCTTTGTTTGACGTTATTGAGTTGTATTTTACTATATTTGTGAAGGAAGGTTATTTTGGAAGGTTAAAGATTACTGGGTGGAGATAAATCTCTTATCTATCATTGTAAGAAGGAATTCTCTTCATAGGTAACCTATTTGCTATTGGTTGCTCGATTTAGGAGTATCGTATATGCGAGGTGACGAGTGTGTATGCGTATATGACCATATCCGGTAAATGCTTGGGTTATGTTTATGCTTTATTTGGACTATGTGAGCTTATTATTCATGTTCAATGATTCTATGACTACGTGATGACTCGTATTTGTGGCTTAGCAGTAGCATGTGTAGAGTTATGACTTGTTGAAATTGGGCATAAATGATTACTTGCCTTTTTGAGCTTCCTTGTCAAGTCATAGTCACATACTTGTCTTATCACTTTATACTTTGATGATTAAATGACTTATTTCACTCATGTTAAATATTATGATAAAATTCTTGAACGATGAAATTTCTTATTATATCGTTCAGATGAATTGAATTACATAATTTGCCATATCTATCTTTTAGCTATTTGTGTTTTTATCCGTCTTTCAATTATTATGATTCGATGTCTTTGATTATGTTGCCTCATATGCATATATCTATTAGTTGGAGGGTTAAATATTGTGAAAAGATTGAGTTTGGCCACCACGGACATTTTGAGCGGGGATTGATGATTAATGAGATTGTTATGGATCGGGTTGCACGCTGCAATGGTATTATATATGGATCAGGTAGCATGCCACCATAGGTATATGTGTGTATCGGGTGTCACACCGCCACGGTTGTATATGTGTATCGGGTGGCATGCCGCCACAGGAATTTGGGTATCGGATTACAACTCGCATTAATTATTAGTGGATCGGGTTGCACGCCATAACGACGCTTAGATTTGGTATTGTCCCACCGAAGTCAAGTAATTACCCATGTTATATTCGATCCTATGAGCGCAAGATATTCAAATTGGTATTTATTTGGATACTCGATCTATATTAGTTATATGGACTCGTGTAGAGGATTGGCATTGTGTTGTAAGCTTGCGCATTGGTAGCTTAGACTCATGCAGTGTCTCTTATGATTGTTGATCCTAATTATGAAAGATTTGAGATGCCTGATATTGTGTGTTATCTCCTATTGAAAAAGCAAGTTTATCTTTCAGCGTATTGTGTTGTTGTTGATGGACTGGACTGATGATATCATGCTTTATTTCATATATTGTTCATGCCTCTTATGATTATTAAGTCGATAGTAGGTCTAACTATTGACCTCTCGCCACTACTTTTTCGAGGCTGGACTTCATACTTACTGAGCACTGTGTTTTGTACTCATACTATACTTTTGCACATTTTTGTGCAGGTTCTGAGGCTAGATTTGGTGGCATACACCTAGTGGAGTAAGATTTCTATTAAGAGAATTTATGGTGAACTGCTTACTTAATTTAATCCGCAGCACATGAGTCCTTCATTCCCTACCCTTTATATCTGTCTTTGTATTAGTCATTTTCGGACAGACTTTGTATTCAGTTGAGCTCTTGTTTGTTGTTAGATGCTTGTGACTAGTTGTGACACCCGAATTTTAGGAAAAGTTTGTGAGACAGTTGTGGTCATGTAGATCCTATCTGATATTTATGCTTTTTTTGATATATGTGTATGACTTATTCCGCTTTGTTTCTATATCATGAATTAGTTAATAGCTTAATAATTGAATTTTCTTGAGTGTTGGCTTGGCTAGAAATAGGTTAGGCACCATTACGGCCTTTGGTAAGATTTTGGATCATGACAAGTTGGTATCAGAGCTCTAGGTTCTAAGGGTCTCACAAGTCACGAGCAGGCCTATTAGATTCTTGTGAATCGATATAGAGACGCCAGTATCTATCTGCGAGAGGCTATAGGTTTTTTATTCTTTGTCGTGTGTTGATTATTTTCTAAGCCTAAATTGTCTCTTCTACTCTCTCACAGATGGTTAGAACATATGCTTCTACAATAGTCAGTGATGGAAAGATAGTACCTCCAGCTACAGCCCCATGGGGTAGGGCTAGGGCACCTACCAGGGGTCGTATAGTGGCGGCTAGGGGCAGAGCACTCGCTAGAGCCTAGGAGCATGTTCAAGAAGTATCAGTGGATCTGCCTATGGATCAGTTTATTGATGATCAGATTGAGGCCCTAGCTTCCACACAGCACCCAGAGGTCTTTGTTGCTGCCCCGGTATTCTAGGAGGCCATGTCCAAGATGATCAGTTTTATTGATGCTTTGACTCAGGCTAGAGTAGTTCCAGTGGCTCCAGCTATGTCTTAGACTAGAGGGGGAGTTCAGACCCCTATCACTCGTACTCCGAAGCAGCCTCCTGCAGTATCTAGGCCCGATATTTTGCCTGACATCTCTGTCGATGGGCAGAAGAGATTAGAGAGGTTGTTTCCTCCACACTTTGAGGGTGATGTTTCTGGGGATGCCTAGGACTTTCTATATAGATGTCACCATATGCATCGCAATATGGGATTGGTAGAGTCTAATATGGTGGACTTCACTACTTTTCAGTTTAGAGGAGCCGCTCGGAGATGGTGGTAGGCTTATGAGCTGGGCATACCAGCATGTTCACCTCCACTTATGTGGGCTTAGTTCTCGTAGTTACTCCTTGAGAGGTACATCCCCCACACTACGAGGGATGATTTGAGAGGTCAGTTCGAGCAACTTTAGTAGGATCGCTTGATTGTGACCGAGTATGAAGCAAGATTCATAGATTTATATCGTCGTGCTACTATTTTGATCCCCACCGAGGCTGAGAGGGTGAGGCGATTTATTGAGGATTTTAACTATATCATAAGGATTTCAGGGAGTTTATAAAGGGTGTTGAGGTAGATATTTGAAGAGAACGTGAAACAACTAAATTATACTTCCAAATAAAAAGTGTTTTTTGTTCAAATTAACACTAAGAAATTAAACTAATTAAAAGCAACTAGAGAGAGAGTAAATTGTATTTGGTGTTTTTAAACAAATGGGAAAGTCTAGGGATGTAAACTTCACCTAGGTGCAAACCTAATGGATATATTACATTAATGCTTGTTTTGCGGATCGAGGTGCATTATAACTCTCAATTCTCAAGCACTCACTCAATACCTCTCGATTATAGAGTGGTTATGCCCAATTGTCTTTCTTAAGTCCAATTGGGTAGCACTGCAAACAATTGATATGAGACCAAGTCGGGTTTTCCCTATTTTCTAGTTCAAACCCTTTAATCAAACTAGCCGAACCTTAACTAGCTCAATTTCTTGTTAGCCAAGTTTTTCTAGATTAGGTTCCTCTTTCTCAAGCAAGAACTAAGTCAAATAGGCATGAATCAATATTCGCAACCATTAATTCTAAAATAATGCATAAACAAGTCTAAACAATAAATACCAATCATAAACAAGCATTAAAATTAATAACCCATAAGATTTACACACTAGGGTTGGGTCACAACTCTAGATAAAATCTAGCTACTCGTGCTAGAAAGGAAAGAAAACAAATTAGAAAAAGTAATTAAAGCCATAAACTACAATTAATTGATAAAACGAATGAGTCTTCTCTAATTTTGGTCACAAATTTCCCAAAAGGGTAAAATACAACCGCTAGGAATACAAAACTTGCTCTAAAAAAGTTTTTCCCGTCTATTTATAGTGTCCAGAAATTCGCTGATAAAAATGCCCTTCGGGAGGTTCTGCAGCTGCACAATTCCATGCGCGGACCGCACTTTTCTTCTTCTCTTGATTTGGGAGGAATTCTGTAGCCGCATAATTCCATCTATGGCTGCACTTCATCTTCTATGGCCGCATATTTTAATTGCAGACTGCACTTTCACGAGGCTTCACACTTGGTCTTTTTGCACCTTCTCTTAAATTTTTCAAATCTTGTCAATGCGACAAGCTTTTGCGAAGGCACAGTTTGGTGTGTGGACCACGCTTCTTCAAACTCCTCTGAAGCTTCAGGGCTTCTTTTGTGGCTGCATATTTATTTTTGCAGACCACATCATCTTCTGCGGCTGCCAAATTATTTCTGCAGACTGCACTTCTACCTACAGTTAATTCTGCAGACTGCACTTCTGCCTACAGTTCTCCTTCTTGCCTTTTTGAGTTGGAATACTTCTTTTTGAGTTAGATTTCTTAGTTAAGTGCCAATCTTCCTACATGCCTGCAATTCACACGATTTCATTAGTTTTGGAAACAAAAATCAATACTTTCGGACTAAAACTCAAGCAAGAAGGTACTAATAAATGGTTAAAATTCACACTTATCAACTCTCTCAAACTTAAGTATTTTCTTGTTCTCAATCAAATAGATTAGTTCCCACCTCCTCTAAGTGAAAGGTCATTTCAAAGAGTCAATATTAGTCATTCATACTCCGTTGGGACCAACAATTACCCACAATACTTATACATTTTCAACAAGGTTACAAAATATATGTTACGTGCATATAACTTTAATGTGACATTTGAGCTTCAAGAATTGACTTTACTCATCAAGGACTCTTGTTCTATCATGTAAATCATGGTGGACTCCAAACTCTTCCCCCTCTACCTTTCATTTGCCGTGCTCACTTCAAGAATTAACACTCAATTTCTAGAGCAATAAAGGATTCACTCTTCTCTCATAAAGGAATGTCACAAGTAAAGCTTCAAGTATCATAGGCTTGCCCCTCATGTAGATCTCCACTAATGTAAGCTCACTTGGTTCAAAATAAAGTAGGAATTCTTTCGGGTTGTAATGAAGGCTTTTGGGTTGGGGTAGGATACCATATGGGATAAGTGGTTACACCCTTCCTTAAACACTTTACCTTTTCATTTCTTGGCTCACATTTACCAAACCCTTAGAGGCATCACTTTTTATTGGGGGCTAAAGAGACTTGCCATCACTCTTTATTGTTCATTTCATTCTTTTTCTCCCTTGATGCTCATACTAGAGATAGTTTCCTCTTCTTGATTTCACCAATCTCCCTTTTTAGTTTCTTTTGGCATTTTTTTTGTTCATTCTTTTCTTGCCTTCTCTTTTCATAGAGATCATTTCTTCTCTCTTTTTGGTGTGCTAAGGAAGGTCCGGGGTGCCAAGAGAGGATTATAAATAAAACACGTAAAGGCTTATAGCATGGTTACCAATAAAGAAAGGCTAAAGGCTCAACGGGGTTGACTAGGGATAACAAACATAGGGTGGCAATAGAAAGCTCAAACGGACCAAGGAAAGCCTAGAATCATCTTCCAAACCAAGCAAACCAAAATTTTGCCTTGAAACACATTTGGGGCAAGTTCTAGACTATCCACTCAAGTACTTGTACTAGCAACAAAAATCACATCACCTCTCATGCAACTAGACCGTAAAAGAGGATAGAGTCCAAAGCCTACAACGATCACAATCATGTTAAAGATCAGTATGGTCCAAGTAACCACTTAATGATTATCAAAGTCAACTCAAGAATATCAAAGTCACTAACTAGAGCTATTATCTTCCAAAAACCTTATTTCAAACCATAGGCATGCAGTTAAGTGTGTTGGTGCCAAATGAAGCATAAATAACTCTTTTTAGAGAATAACTTGATTAGGTTTTTATTCTTTACTACTTACTACTATTACTATCTAAATATAAAACACACTCATTCCCTTAAGAAAGTTGTCACACCATCCATCCTCATGATGAGTCACCCGGTTCACACAAAAAATCACCTTTGAAAAGAACCATAGCATTAAGAAAATCAAAGGCTTATTATTCACACTACTAAGAAAAACATAAAAGATACTAACATGAAAAGAAACTACTAACATAAACAAAATCAAAGTAAACAAATAAAGAAGCTAATAAAAGTAACAACTACTAAAGATAGATAAAATAAAAATAAAACAGAATCATCCAATTATTACATTCCAGAGTATCCAAATATATCCAATGTATAAAATAAGCTCCACCCTCCGAATAAAATAAGCAATGTCCCCAATGCTTAATAAAGTAAGAGCAAAAGTAGAGAGGCGAAGAAACTCCCTAAGTGTCCTCAGTCATCACTGTTTCCCCAGCAGCATCAGTCCCAGTTGGCTCAGCCAACGGAATGTCATCATCAAGTTTGGGAGTGGCTGGAGAAGTGAACATCACACGCACTGCGTCAGTAGTGTCGGCGGCAAGAAACGGCTCCTCAGTCGGAGCAGCAGGAGCATCCTATGTAAATGGAGCTGGGTGGGGCTTGGATGGGTTAAGCAGCATGTCAAATGGAAAATCTCCTGCTGTAGCTAGCCGGGTCACCTCAGTCCGAAGCTCATCAACTGACTTCTTGCTGGCCTGGGACTTCCTCATCTTCTTCACCTACTTGTTCAACCTTTCAATCATAGCACCATGTTGTACCAATGTATCCCTAATCACCTTCTTGTTGTCCAAGATTTTGCTTAGTTTCTCATCAATGTCAGAGGGATCCTTGGGTGCCTGTGTAGATGTCTACCCTGCAACAGAACTAGAAATCTCAAACAGTTTTGAAGTAGTTGCATGTATCCAGTTGTTGAGACTTGTCAATGTCTGGGAGACTCGCAAAGCAGATAGTGGTCTTGAAGGCATGGGCACGGGCCTCGAAGCTAGAGTAGGAACTGCAATAGGAGTTTTGGAAGGATTTGTAGAGGGAGATGAAGATGGTGGCTCGGGCATAACAGTCGATGTACTGGTAGAAGGCTCAGCTGATGTGGATGGAATATCAGATGGACCAAAAACTACCACTACCGGCTCATTAGACTAGCCAGTAGAAGTAGAAGGCTGAACATTCTTCTTCGGGTTTCGCGGATCCTACAGCTTGTACCAATCAAAAGGCCATGTCGGCTTGACCTTGGTGTCAAATGGCCTGGGCTCCACCTTGGCATCTGTCAAATACTTTGTAATAGTGTTGGAGTAAGGGTAAGAGGTGTTGCTCTGCTGTGCCACCAGGGAGATGTTGGCCGACATTGGGACACCCACATTGATCGGGTACCCGGCCATGATAGAAGCCACAAGAATAGCTCGAGGTATGGGCTGGTTGTTCTCATTCAAGCACGGGTAAAGCCTGCTACATACAAAGGTTGCCACCTTTTGGCCTAAAAACTCAGGGTGCTCCGGAGGATAGGCACCCCAGTAGCAATCCAAGGGGGAGAGGTCCCCAGTACTAGAATCTCCGCAAGCCATGGTCTAGCTTCTTCCTTCAAAGCACACTTATCTAAATACTCTTTCGGCTCCATATCATCAAACCCCAAATATGCATTCAGAGTATGCTGGTCAAACTTCACCTTGAAGTTGCGCACTTTGGTGACATTTGTCCCTTTGAGAATATGCGTTGTGTTGGCATAAAACTCTCGGACAAGGAGCTCCTTTACATCCACTGGCTTTTTTGTAAATAGCATCCACTCTTTCCTCTTTTTAAACTGCTCCAGAATAGTTGGATTTTGTCTAGATCTTTCAATAAGAACTGCCACTCATGAGTCAAAGACCTCACAGCCCACCATATCCGAAAATAAGAGAATGCCTGGCGACTCACAAATCTATCTTCCCAGGCCTCCTTCTTCTTTGTCCTATCTAAACCTACATGTGTACCTGCTTTCCCTCTCCTATCATCAGGGACGTCATCAGAATTAGACCCCGCAACAGCTACATCAAACTCCTGACTAGCACTCTCCGAACCCTATGAAGTGATGTGGGATGTAGAAGTCACATCCAAAGGCTCAGATTGCCCATGTGGCCTGGATTGCTCCTTAGTGTGCTCCTCCGGAATTTACATAGAGTTTCCCTCGAAGGCTTCCCTAGACGGGGCATATGAGCTAGACTCAGAGAGATCTCTACCTCTCCCTCAGCCTGCTGTTGCTTTCTTCGAAATAGTTTTCTGCACACTTAGGGGCAAGGCACCTCTGCCTCGACCCCTTTAAGCTTATCCTCTTCCTTTGGTGGATTCACCTTGACCTCGTGATCGTACCATTATCTGTATAAACATAAAGATAATTGTCAGTTGCAAATCATGATTCAGCATAGTTAAGCCTCGTGTACGTGAGTGAGAACAACATAGAAGCAGTGAGGTATCAGTTAGTTATACATGTAGAAGAAATGGGTGAAGTGTGGTCTGCACAATTTGAAGTGCGGCCCGCAGAGTAGAAGTACGGACCGCACAAATCCAAGTGCGGCTCGACTTTTGCACAGATGTGCAAAGGGCTCTGATGCTTCTTCTCTTATAGACCTCATTTGCGGCCCGCACAATTTGAAGTGCGGTCCGCACTTTTGAAGCTCAGAGGGCAAGCCTCTGATAGACAGTGCAGACCATTTGTGCGATCTTTCCAAAAATTATGTGGTCCGCACAATTAAAGTGCGGTCGCAGAGAAACCATCCAACCAAAGTTGCCTTAACTAGCAAACTGCGAACCACACAAATCCAAGTGCGGCCGCACATTAAAGAATCATAACGGGCAGATCTTAATATTTACGTAGGTTTTGCAAAAAAAAATTAAAAAAATTATTCAAATCTACTTGGAAACATGGTATACACATAGAAATCAGTTAACCCAACCCATTCTAGCATGCTTTATCAATAACCCAGTACAAAACTACCCCACATGTATACAATGATGGAATACAATAACAGATGGCCTAAAAAGAAGCAAAAAAGGAAAACTAAATTCAAAAATTAAAATGAACATAAAATGAAGCATACCAGATGGTGTAAATGTGTAAAGATCCTAGTGGGTGCAAATGGTGGTGTGTGTTTGAAAGTGCTAGATCCTCAGGTAGATTCTCAGAGCAATAATAAATTCTCAAGAGTGTAAAAAGAGTAAAATGAGGTCTTAATTTCTATTTATGCCCAGAGACTTTGAGAGGGTAAAGAGACGAGTGCGGTCCACGCTCTGCTACCTAGCATTCAGTGGTAATTCACCCTTGTGCGGTCCGCACAATTTCAAGTGTGGCCGCACAATTCTCCAGAGGTCGCACTTTTGCACCGCACTGACATGTAAGAAGTTCATAGGATCTGTCATTTTCCATCTAAGTTGCTCCAGGAAGTGCGGTCCGCAGATGAATCTGCGGCCGCACAAAGTCCTCTATGGTGGCATTATTTTTCTACGGCCGCACAAAGAAAAAGTGTGGTCTATATTTCTTGTTTTGTCGATACAACCATGTCTACCATTTCTCATCTAACACACATCCCTACAGCACACTTCAAATCAAGTCAAAAATAACAAATAACATCTAACTACAAAGAGAAAAAGGAAAATAACTTGGGTTGCCTCCCAAGAAGCGCCTTATTTAACGTCGCAACACGATGCAATGTCATAGCATCCTCAAGTGAAGTAAATAACTGCCACCATGTGTCTCTCTCCAACTTTTTCCAAGTAGTGCTTCACCCGGTGACCATTGAATAGAAATATTTCATTGTTCTTGTTCTTCAAATCCAATGCACCAAAGGGTATCACACTAATAATTTCAAACGGACCACTCCACTTGGACTTAAGCTTCCCGGGAAACATCATCAATCTTGAGTTGAACAATAATACTAGATCATCGACCTTGAACTCTTTGTTCCAAATGTACTTGTCATGAAGATATTTCATCTTTTCTTTGTACAAGAACGAACTCTCATAATCATGGTATCGGAACTCATCCAATTCATTCAAGTGTGTAACCCTCAAGTTAGCGGCTACATCCCAATCAAGATTCAATTTCTTCAAGGCCCACATTGCCTTGTGCTCTAGTTCCACCGGAAGATGACAAGCTTTTCGGAACACTAACCGGTATGGAGACATTTCGATAGGTGTTTTGTAAGCCGTCCTATAAGCCCATAACGCATCATCAAGCTTCTTGGACCAATCCGTCCGCTTTACATTTACCGTTTTAGACAACATACTCTTTATCTCTGGGTTGGAGACTTCCACTTGACCACTAGCTTGTGGGTGATAGGGAGTCGTGACCTTGTGAGTAACACCATATTTGCTAAGTAAATTTTCGAAAGCCTTGTTGCAACAATGTGACCCCCATCACTTATCATTGCACGTGGAGTACCAAATCTTATAAAATTATTCTTTTTCAAGAAAGCCACTACACTTCTAACCTCATTTTTGGGTAAGGCAACAACCTCAACCCATTTGGACACATAATCCACTGCGACCAAAATGTAAGTGTTTCCACAAGAACTCACAAAAGGGCCCATGAAGTCAATTCCCCAAACATCAAAAATATCAATCTCCGAGATGGTTGTGAAAGGCAACTCATTTTTCTTTGAAATTCCACCGGCCCATTGACATTTATCAAATATTTTCACTAAGTCATTTGCATATTTGTAAAGAGTAGGCCAATAGAAACCACAACTTAGAACTTTTCCCTTCGTTCTTGCTCTACCATGATGACCACTATATGGCGAAGAATGACAAACTACAAGAATATCACTTTGCTCTTCTTCCGGCACACTCTTCCTAATCACCCCATCCGTACAAAATTCGGAAAAGGTCTCTTTTGAGCTTCTTTCTTTGGTTTGAAGAGAACTCGTTCGGAATGATACCACTCACAAGAAAATTGGCCAAGTTCACAAACCACGGTACCTCTTTTATTGATAGTTCCAAAAGTTGCTCATTGGGGAAAGAATCGTTGATTTCAAGGCTGCCATGTGGCCTCCCCTCCTCCTCCAAACGAGACAAGTAGTCTTCCACTTGGTTTTCACTACCCTTCTTGTCTTGAATGTCAATATCAGATTCTTGCAACAAGAGAACTCATCTCATCAACTGAGCTTTAGATTGCTTTTTGCTCATAAGATAGTAAAGTGCCGCATGATCCATGTGGACAATAACTCTGGCACCCATCAAGTATGGGCGTAACTTCTCAATTGCAAACACAATAGCAAGGAGCACTTTCTCTGTAATGGTATAATTGATTTGGGAACTATTCATAGTCTTACTAGTATAGTAAACCGGATGATTATTGATTTGTTGTGCCAAAATAGTCCCAACCGCTATGTCACTTGCAACACACATGAGCTCAAACGACAAACTCCAACTTGGAGAAATAATGATAGGAGTAGTTGTCAACTTGAGCTTCAATTGTTCAAAAGCTCTCATACAATCATCATTTCAATGAAACTTGTCATCTTTCTCAAGGAGTTGACACAATGTGTTCACCACTTTAGAGAAATATTTGATAAAGCACCGGTAGAAACCCGCATGGCCTAAGAAACTTTGCACACCCTTTACCGAAGTGAGGGTGAAAGCTTATAAATAACGTCAATATCCGCCTTGTCAACTTCAATACCATTCTTTGAGATCTTATGGCCAAGGAAAATCCCTTCCTCAACCATGAAATGACATTTCTCCCAATTGAGTACCAAATTAGTTTCTTTACATCTAGCCAATACTTTGTCCAAATTTGCAAGATAATCATCAAAAGAATTCCTAACCACCAAGAAGTCATCCATGAAGACTTGAAGGTAGTCCTCCACCTTGTCCGTGAAAATAGCCATCATACACCGTTTAAAAGTCAACGATGCATTTCACAAACCAAACGAAATCCTCTTGAAGCAAAAGTACCATAAGGACATGTAAAGGTTATTTTCTCTTGATCTTCCGGAGCAATAAGAATTTGGTTGTAGCCTGAGTATCCATCAAGAAAATAATAGAAACACGGCCGGCCAATCTATCGAGCATTTGTTCCATAAAAGGAAGTGAAAAGTTATCCTTCCTTGTGACTTTGTTGAGCTAACGATAATCCATACAAACTCTCCAACTGGTCACCGTTCTTGTGGGAATCAACTCATTCTTCTCATTGGTAACAACCGTTATACCCCCATTCTTTGGGACACAGTAAACCGGAGAGGTCCATGAACTATCGAAAATGGGGTAGACAATCCTGGAATCGAACCACTTGATAATCTCCTTCTTGACCACCTTTTGCATGGATTCATTGAGTCTTCTTTGATGTTCAATGGACGGTTTAGCACCATCCTCCAACTTGATCTTATGCATGCAAAATGTGGGGCTTATACCCCGAATATCCACCAAAGTCCGCCCAATAGCCTTTTTTCTCTTTTGCAACACCGCCAATGTGGAATCAACCTGCACGTTAGTTAAACAAGAGGAAAGCATAACCGGTAAAGTCAAACAAGGGCCAAGAAATTCATACCGAATGTGTGGTGGAAATGGTTTCAACTCCAAACTAGGTGGCTCTTCAATAGAAGGATTTGTAGGAGGAGTCTTCCTATTTTCAAGATCCAAAGACAATTTTCGGGGTGCATAGTTGTACGACCCATTTCCTTGCAAAGAGTTCACACATTCCATGAAACTATCCATCTCATCATCATCAAAGTTTAGCAAAATGGCTTCCAACAAATCACCAACATTGATTGTAGCACTTGTATCATCAACAATAACATCGGTTACCAAGAACATACCTCATTGCTATTTGGTTGCCGCATAGACTTGCACACATGGAATACCACCTTTTCATCGCCAACCCCGAAAGTGAGTTCTCCGGCTTTCACATCACAAAGAGCCTTACCCGTAGCAAGGAAAGGTCTCCCAATAATAATAGTCACTTCATAATCAACCTCACAATCTAGAATAACAAAGTTCGTCGAAAGAATGAATTTATCAACCCAGACCAAAACATCCTCAATCACTCCCAACAGCCTCTTTATGGTACGATCGGCCATTTGCAACCTCATATATGTGGGTATTGGTTTCCCAATTCCCAAAGTTTTAAACACCGAGTAGGGCATCAAATTTATACTTGCCCCAAGATCACAAAGTTCTTTAGCAAAATTGGCACTCCCAAAAGTACAAGGAATCGTGAAAGCATCGGGGTCCTCCAACTTAGGAGCCATATAATGAACAATTGCACTCACTTGATGAGTGACTTTGATAGTTTCAAAATTCATCGACCTCTTCTTAGTCACAAGATCTTTCATAAACTTGGCATAAATGGGCATTTGCTCCAAAGCTTCTACCAATGGCACATTAATAGAGAGGATTTTCATCATTTGGATGAACTTCTTGAATTGATTCTAATCATTTTTCTTGGCAAGTCTTTGAGGATAGGGAGGTGGAGGCTTATGCAATGTTGCCTTAGCCTTTTGTACTACCGGCTCCGGTATATCAATAATGTGATTCCTAGATGGGTTCACCTCCTCATGAGTCGCTTCCACACTATCATCAATATTAATCTGAACCTCATCACTTACTTGAACATTATTGTTTGGTATTTACTCCTCTTGTATCACTTGGTCTTCATCCACAAGTCGCCTTTCATTTGAGGTGGGTGCATTCCCGCCTCTTCCACTTCTTGTGATAACTGCCATAGCATGCCCCGTGTTGTTACAGCCTTTTGGGTTTACCACCATATCACTTGGTAGTGTACCCTTAGGACGAGTATTAATAGCTTGAGAGATTTGTCCCATTTGAACTTCAAGATTACGGATTAATGTAGTATGTGAGGCAAGTTGGGAATCTGAATCGGCATTCTTCTCCATCATTTGCCTGAACATGTTCTCAATACGGACCATCTCATTGTTTGAAGAGCTTGAACCATGGTAAGGATAAGGAGGTGGGTTGCTAGGTTGTTGGTACATTAGGGGCCTTTGAAAACCCGATCCCCAATTTCCTTGATTGTTATAGTTTCCCCAACTACCTTGATTATTGCCTCCCCAATTTCTTTTGGTTGTTTCCTCTCCAATTTCCTTGGTTGTTGTTGTTGTGCCAATTCCCTTGATTGTTCGAACCCCAATTGCCTTGGTTATTTTATGGTCGCCATTGTTGTTGATTGGAGCCTTGGAAATTGTTCCTTTTCCCTTGGTAATTGTTCACAAATTGTACCTCTTCCTTTTGCTCATGATAAGAATCATCTTGATCAAAACTGCCATCATCTTGTGCATAACTCTCCACTCAGGATTAAAATTGTGGACCCTTGGTCCTCTTCTTTTTGACCAACACATTTACCCCTTCCATAGCATGAACTTGCTTAGGAGCTTGAACTTGATTAAGTTGGGTCATGGCGAGTTAGGTCATAGTTGTTGTCAATTCGGCAATGTCTTGCCCATGGTCTTGCAACTCTTTATGGAGATGAATCATGTTAGGATCACCTTGTGGAGCATTAGCTCGGGATTTCCAAGCCGAAGATGTTTCTGCCATCTCATCAGGAATCACACATTCCTCTGCATAAGGTGTTGTCATAAAGTTTCCTCCGGCCAATTGATTGACCACGCATTGGTTTGTAGTATTAATACCATGGTAGAAAGTTTGTTATTGGATCATGTTGTCGGTCATATCATTGTTTGGGCACTCCTTTACCATTGTCCGATACCGCTCCCAAATTTCATGCAACGGTTCATTGGGATCTTGCTTGAAAGCCAATATTTCATCCTTAAGAGTAGCCATGTGCCCGGGAGAGAAAAACTTAGTAATAAACTTTGCCGCCAATTCATCCCAACTATGGATCGAATGATTAGGCAATCATTCCAACCAATCTAAAGCTTTACTCTGTAGGGAGAAGGGAAAAAACCTTAGCCTCAAATCATCCTCCGAAACATTTGTTTGTTTGCTCCTCCAACACGTATCCACAAAACTCTTCAAATGTTTGTAATCATTTTGACTAGGTGCCCTGGTGAAAAAGCCTCGTTGTTCAATCAAAGTGAGCATCACATTGGTAATTTGAAAGTTTCTCGCCCTAATGCGAGGAGGGACTATTGCACTTGCGTAACCTTCGTTGGCCAAAATCTGGTGTTGCACCGCTTGTGATTGTGGTGATAGAGGTGGGGAGGCGGGGCACGTTGTCTTGTTGACCACGACTTCTACGATTTGGTTGTGGCACTTGAGGCACATCATCTAGGTGTTCGTCCTCGCCGTCCACCTTGCCCAATGGAAAAGTTTCGAGATCATTCTTCTCCATTTTTTACCTACGATTACTTCATCAAATTAGTAACATGGAAAGAAAAGAAGATATTTTAAGAACACGCTCAAATATATAGCTAACACTATAAAATCTTCCCGTTGACAGCGCCAAAAATTGATCCACATCCAATTCGCATTCAATTGTGAGTGGAAATGGTCGTTACAACTATAATACCCAACTAGAGTCGGGATCGAATTCCTCAGGGTGTTTATAAAGGGTGTTGAGGTAGATATTGGAAGAGAGAACGTGAAACAACTAAATTATACTTCCAAACAAAAAGTGATTGTTGTCCAAATTAACACTAAGAAATTAAACTAATTAAGAGCAACTAGAGAGAGAGTAAATTGTTTTTGGTGTTTTTAAAAATATTGGGAAAATCCTAGGGATGTAACATTCACCAAGGTGAAAACCTAATGGGTATATTATGTTAATACTTATTTTGTGGATCGAGGTGTATTATAACTCTCAATTCTCAAGTACCCACTCAATACCTCTCGGTTATAGAGTGATTATGCCCAATTGGCGTTCTCAAGTCCAATTGGGTAGCATTGCAATCAATTGATATGACTCCAAGCCGAGTTTTTCCTATCTTCTAGTTCAAACCCTTTAATCAAACTAGCCAAAACCTTAACTAGCTCAATTATTGTAAGCCAAGTTTTTCTAGACTAGGTTCCTCTTTTTTCAAGCAAGAACTAAGTCAAATAGACATGAATCAATGTTCGCAACCATTAATTCTAGAAATAATGCATAAACAAGGCTAAATAACAAATATCCAATCATAAACAAGCATTAAAATTAATAACCCATAAAATTTGCACACTAGTGTTGGGTGACAACCATAGATAAAATCTAGCTACTCATGCTAGAAAGCAAAGAAAATAAAGTAGAAGAAGTAATTAAAGCCATAAACTACAATTAATTGATAAAACTAATGAGTCTTCTCCAATTTTGGTCATAAATTTCCCAAAAGGGTAAAATATAATCGCTACAGCTGCTAGGAATACAAAACTTGCCCTAAAAGTGTTTCCCATCTATTTATAGTATCCAGAAATTCGTTGACAAAAATGCCCTTTAGGAGGTTCTGCAACCGCACAATTCTATGTGCGGACCGCACTTTTCTTCTTCTCTTGAGTTAGGAGGAATGTTGCAGCCGCATAATTCCATCTGCGGCTGCACTTCAGCTTCTATGGCTGCATATTTTGATTGCGGACCGCACTTTCATGAGGCTTTACACTTAGTCTTTTTGCATCATCTCTGAACGTTTTCAAATCTTATCAGTGCGACCAGCTTTTGCGGTCGTACAATTTGGTGTGCAGACCGTGCTTCTTCAAACTCCTCTGAGGCTTTAGCAGCCACATATTTATTTTATCGGATCGCATAATCTTTTGTAGACCGCACTTCTGCCTACAGTTCTCCTTCTTGCCATTTTAAGCTGGAATACTCCTTTTTGAGTTAGATTTCTTCGTTAAGCTCCAATCCCCCAACATTCCTGCAATTCACACAATTTCATTAGTTTTGGAAATAAAAATCAATACTTTCAGACTAAAACTCAAGCAAGAAGGTACTAATAAGTGGTTAAAATCCATACTTATCAGGGGTATAGTTCCACAGTTTTCTCAACCAGCGATTTCTGCACCAGTTGCCCCACCCCTACCAAGAGGACGTGCAACTATAGGTCACTCGAAAAGGGAAGGCCAAGTTGGAGGAGCTCCTACTAGTGGTGGTCATGCTCGGTGCTATGCTTTTCGGGTAGACCTGACATGATGGCCTTAGATGCAGTGATTACAGGTTTGGTATCGGTCTGTCATAGATATGCTTCTGTGTTGATTGACCTGGGGTTTACTTATTCTTATGTGTCATCATATTTTGCTCCTTATTTGGATATGTCTCATGGTTCTCTTGATATTCATGTTCATACATCTACACATGTTGGTGATTCTATTATGGTGGATCATGTGTATCGGATTTGTGTGGTTACAATTGGGGTTTATGAGACTAGCATTGATCTTCTGTTTGTTAATATGGTGTACTTTGATGTGATCTTAGGTATGGACTGGCTATCTCTTTACCATGCTATTTTTTGTTGTCATGTTAAGACCATGACTTTGGGTATGCCGGGTTTCCAAGGTTGGAATAGAGGGGTTCTCTTCGTCACACTCCGAGCAGAAAGATCTCATTTTTGAAGGCTCAACGGATGGTTGAGAAGGGGTGTTTGGCGTATCTAGCTTTTGTCAGAAATTTTAGTATTGATACTTCTACTGTTGAGTCAGTTCCAGTAGTGCAGACCTACCGGACATGCCACCCGATAGGGATATTAATTTTGGTATTAATGTGGTACCGGACACTTAGGCCATATCTATTTCACTGTATTGCATGGCGCTAGCTGAGTTGAATGAATCGAAAGAGCAGCTACACGAGTTGTTGGATAAAGGGTTCATCAAGATGAGTGTTACACCTTGGGGTGCCTCGTTGTTGTTTGTAAAGAAGAAATATGGATCTGTGAGAATATGTATTGATTATAGGCAATTGAAAAAGGCTACCATTAAGAACAAGTATCCAGTGTCACGCATTGATGATTTATTTGATCAGCTTCAGGGTGCGAGGGTGTTCTCAAAGATTGACTTGAAATCGGGTTATCACCAATTAAAGATCAGGGCTTCCGACATCCCTAAGATGGCTTTTAAGACTTGTTATAGGCATTATGATTTTTTGGTGACGTCTTTTGGTTTGACTAATTCCCTAGCAACTTTCATGCATTTGATGAACAATGTGTTCCAGCGTTATTTATATTTATCTGTTACTATGTGCATTGATGATATATTGGTGTATTCCCGTAGTATCGTGGAGCACGAGCGACATTTGAGGATTGTGCTTTAGATTTTGAGGGAGAAGAAGTTATACGCTAAGTTCTCCAAGTGTGAGTTTTGGTTGGACTCGGTGGTATTTTTGGGCCATGTGGTGTCTAGTGACGGGATCAACGTGGATCTAAATATTATTGAGGCAGTTTAGAGTTGGCTAAGACTTCCACCACTACAAAAATCAGGAGTTGCTTAGGCTGCCTAGTTACTATCATCATTTTGTGGAAGGGTTCTCATCTATTACAGCTTCATTGACCAAGTTGACTCGGAAGGGCACTCCGTTTAGATGGTCTGCCGAGTGTGAGGAGAGCTTTCAGAAGCTCAAGAATGCTTTGGCTACAACTCCAATTTTGGCTATGACTCCAATTTTAGTGTTGCCCTCAGGATCAGGGATGTATATTGTCTATTGTTATGCTTCGCGTGTTGGTCTTGGGTGTGTTTTGATGCAGGACGGTAGGGTAATTGCCTATGTGTCACGCCAGTTGAAACCCCATAGGGAAAACTATCTGGTACATGATTTGGAGTTGGCGGTTATTATTCACGCGCTCAATATTTTGAGGCACTACTTGTATGGCGTGTATTGTGAGGTTTACACTGATCATCGGAGTCTTCCGCATCTATTCAAGCAAAAGTATTTGAATTTGAGGCAACAGAGATGGTTGAAGTTGTTGAAAGATTATGATATCACTATTTATCTTCTTGTTAGATTATGTTGAGGCCTTGTTATTATGTTTGGCATATTGATGTTAAAGACATATCTTCTGGTGTTCTGCTTATTCTTTTCTCATGCTCCTATATATATATATATATATATATATATATATATATATATATATATATACGTTCCAATCATGCTTGTTATTGATATTCATATGCTTGGCGAGGACGAGTGCTATTGCCCGATGGGTTTTTTCATTCAGTGAGGATGAAAGATATTGACATGATGGATGTTTTCGTGTGATTTGATATGATTGATGCACGATCGGTGTCTCTTTGCGGTGAGGATGAGAGACGTATGCACGACGGGTGTTTTCATGCAATTTGCCATGTTATTTTGTGCCTATTCATTTTATGCGATATGGAGACTTATATCATATGGATTATATGTGTCGTTTCCTCTATGCAGATTTGGTTCTTGGATTTATGCTGAAATTGTGGAATTCGGAAAACATGCTTACTTGTTCACTTATCTGTTCATTTACATAATATTTATTGTTTTCTTGTATGCTTTTCCTTTAATTATTTGCACAAGTTTACTAAGTGGGCTTCTTGTCATAGCCTCGTCACTACCTCGTAGGAGTTAGGTTTAATACCTACTAAGTACATTAGATAGATTGTACTCATACTACACTTCTACACTCCTTGTGCAGATCCATGTATTGATCCCAGTGGAGTCCCGAGAGGTTCTTAACAGTGGCGTAGCCAGAAATTTCGTAAAGGGTGTTCAAACATTAAATAAGTCAATAATTATTTTTGTCGGTGAATAGTGTACCAAAAGTTTTGTAGAGCTCGACTTTTAAATTATAAAATTTATTTAAGAAATAACTTTTAGTTAAAAACTTACTTGTAAGATTTGTTTATTTTTAGATTGCAAAAGAATCAAATAGATCACACATGGTTGTTTAGTTTTGGCAAATAAAATGGGCAGAGAACTTTGAACCAATAAAACAACACGTCACTTTGAAAACCCTGAGCCTCTAGACTGCCTCACTCAATTGTGTTAAGGGTATTCAAACTATAATATATATATATAGCCATATAAAGTAGTATTTAACTTATATACACAGTATAATTTTTCAGCAAAGGGTGTGCGCTTGACCACCCTTGGCGTAGGGTGGCTACGCCATTGGTGCTTAGCTGTTGCCATCGGAGACTTGAGGTAGAGCTGCATATCCGTTCGCAGTCCTTGAAGTCACCATCCTATTTTCTTCATTACTATTTATTAGACTCAAATAGTGTTATATTTATTTCAGACTTTGTATTTAGTATTCTATAGAGCTCATGTAATTAGTGACACCAGTCTTGGGAAGTTATTTAGATAGTTGTGATGGTTTTAGACTTATAATGTTAATTTTTGAGCTTTTACACTTTATTTATGATATTATGCTGTTAGATATTTAATCCTATTTTTATTATTATTGTTAAGTGTTGGCTTGCCTAGCAAGTGGGGTTGGGCGCCATCACAACCTGTTTGGTTGGGATTTTGGGTCGTAATATTATCACGACCCAAATCTCAATATGTCGTGATGGCACCTATCAATTACTAGGCAAGCCAACAATTACATAAAAACTACGCATGTTAAATTAAAAACATGATTTAATAAGTTCAACAGTGAAAATCTCATAAATAACTGATAAGAACAACTGCGACTCAACTACAGCAATCCCAAAATCCTGGTGTCACCGAGTACATGAGCTACTAAGTATCAACACAGTCTAAAACTCTAATACAACTATTTGGAAAATAGAGCAGTACTGCATAAACTGAAAGGAAGGAGAGTCGAGGTCTGCGGACGTCATAGCAGCTACCTCAATAGTCTTCGAGCATATACTGTACCAAATCTAGCAACCGCCGCGTCCAGATGTACCTGAATTTGCACACTAAGTGCAGAGTATAGTATGAGTACAACTAACACAACGTACTCAATAAGTAACGGGACTAACCTTGGGCTGAAAGCAATGACGAGCTCGGAAAGATGCAGTCCGAATCCAGATAATGACAGTAAATATATAATAGGTAACTGATAGTAATAACTCAGAGAACTTCCATAATCAGTTCGTACACAGTACAAAAATGTAGACATGCTTTCGAGTTTAATAATTTAAGCTCAACACAAATAAAATATGCCAAGTACAGCTAGCATGAGGAATGTTACATCTCTATGACTACATGTCAAATATGCATGCCAAATGTAATGCATCACAGTAATACTCCCAGGTACTCAAGCTCTCAAAGTACTCAATATGTCTGTCTCAACTCCCACTCATCACACACAATCACTCAGCACTGTACTGTACCTGCCCTTACTGCTGGTATGTCAGACTTCGGAGAGACGCATCCTGCTTAAGCGCTAATATACAACCAACATAGCATGTTGCGGCGTGCAGCCCGATCCAATAATAAGTCAATAAAGCCTGTTGCGCGCGTGTAACCCGATCCCATAAATTAGCCAATAAGGCTTGCTGCAGCGTGCAACCCGATCACATAAATAACTGCTGCGACATACAGCCTGATGCCATAAATATCACTCATAATCCGGCTCTTAGGCCCCAACTCAGCCATCAATCTCTCCAGTCTCACGGGTTCACAAATATCATACCACTCAGCCCGAACAATGTTAACATGATGTAACACTAAATGATAACAAAGACTGAGATATGATATGCAAATGAATGAATATGAATGAGTATATAATTGCAACTTAAGCAAATAACTCAACAGCAGAAATGACCTCAGTGGGTCCCAACAAAATAAGCACATAACCTAAACATGATTTCTAACATGAATCACAGCTCAATTACTCTAACACATCGAAATTCCGCAGATAGAACAAGACAAGACAACTACACAGTACCACAGAATCAAACGAGTTATAATTACCACGGTACACGCCCACACGCCCATCATCTAGTTTGTGCGTCACCTCAACACCAACCACATAACACGATTTTAGAGATTCATACCCTTAGTACCAAATTTAGATGTGTTACTTACCTCAAGGTGCGCAACTCAATGCTCCAACAAACCCTTGCATCCCGAATCAGCCTCTGAACAACTCGAATCTAGTCACAAACAACTTAATATAATCAATACAAGTTATAGGAATCGATTCCATACGACAAAGCTAAATTCTTTAACCAAATTCAAAAGGTCGACCCAAAACTCAACCCTAGGCCCATGCATCAGAACTCGACAAAATTTATAAAATCTGAACACCCATTCAATAACGAGTCCAACCATACCAAAATCATCCGATTCCGACCACAAATCGACCCTCAAATCCCCAAATCTTACTCTCCAATCCCTCATCCAAAATCCCCCAAATTTCACCGTAAAAACATATAATCTAGGTGTAGAAATCAATGGGTATTAAATATTATTGGACAAAAGTAATCAAAAATAGCTTACCTCTTGATTAGTAGTGAAATCCCTCTCAAAAATCGCCCCTAGCTGAGCTCCCCAAGTTCAAATATGAAATAATACTCTAACCCTCATTTTTTAAATTAAATAGTCTGCCTAGGTGTTCCCCTTCACGATCACGAAGAACAAAGCTTAATGCCCTCAAGAAATGGTCTACGCGAACGCAAACAATGAGTCGTGAACGCGATGCTCAGTAACTCAGACCTACACGATCGTGGACAAGGACATGCGATCTCGAAGAACAAACGCATGAACTTCCCAGACCTCCCCTTGCTTCTTCGCGGACGCGTACCATCACCCGCGTTCACGGTGCACAACTAACCAAAGCTCCGTGATCGCGTAAAAAAAACTCGTGAACGCGTTGAACAAAAATCCTCCTGCCAAAATTAACCCTACACGGTCGCCACTCTCTTCACGCAATCCCGTAAGAGGAAACTAGAAAATCAGCAATTCCATAAGGCCAAACTCAATTCGAAATCAATCGAAATCTCACCCGAGGCCCCCGTGACCTCATCCCAATATACCAACACATCCTAAAACATCATACACACTTATTCAAAGCCTCAAATCACATCAAAGAACATCGAAAATACGAATCGCATCCCAATTCAAGCGTAACGAACTATTGAACTTCCAACTTCTAAAACCAATGCCGAAACACACCAACCAACTCCGATTGACCTCAAATTTTGCACAAAAGTCATAAGTGACACAAAAGACCTAATCCAACTCCCGAAACCAAAATCCTAGCCTGGTATCAATAAAATCAACTCTCAATCAAGCTTTTTACTTTTCAAACCTTCAACTTTCCAACTTTCGCCAATTCAAGCCAAAACGACTTACGGACCTCCAAATCTATATTCGGACATACTCCTAAGTCCAAAATCACCATTTGAAGCTATTGGAGCCATCTAAACTCTATTTCGGAGTAGTTTACTCATAATTTAACATCCGGTCAACTCTTTCAACTTAAGCTTCCAACCTTGGGACTAAGTGTCCCAATGTATTTCGAAACATCTCCAGAACCAAACCAACCACCCCGCCAAGTCACATAACCATAAATGAACATAGAATAAGAAATAAATGGGAAAACAGTGCTACAATACTCGAGACGACCGATCGGGTTGTTACATCTTCCCCCTCTTAAACAAACGTTCGTCCTCGAACGGGTCTAGAATCATACATGGAGTCTCAAATAGGTGTGGATAGCTGCTCCGCATCTCCCACTCGGTCTCCCAAGTAGCTCCTCGACTAGCTCACCTCTCCATTGTGCTTTCACTGAAGCTATATTCTTTGATCTTAACTTTCGAACCTGCCGATCCAAAATGGCCACCGGCTCCATATTATAAGTCAAATATCCATCTAACTGAACCTTGCTGAAGTCCAAAATATGAGACAGATCACCGAAATACTTCCGGAGCATTGAAACATGAAACACTGGGTGAAAACTCGATAGACTAGGTGGCAGTGCAAGCTTGTAGGCCATCTCTCCAATCTTCTCAAGCACCTCAAAAGGGCCAATATATCGAGGGCTCAACTTGCCCTTCTTCCCAAACCTTATAACACCCTTCATGGGTGAAACTCTGAGTAATACCTTCTCTCCTACCATATAGGCAACATCACGGACCTTCCGATTGGCGTAACTCTTATGTCTAGACCGTGCCGTACTAAGCCGATCCTGAATTAACTTGACCTTTTCCAAGGCATCCTAGACCAGATCCGTGTCCAATAACCTAGCCTTCCCCGGCTCATACCACCCAACTGGAGATCGACACTACCTCCCATATAAGGCCTCATATGGAGCCATCTGAATACTTGATTGGTAGTTGTTGTTATAAACAAACTCTGCAAGCAGTAGAAACTGATCCTAAAAACCCCCAAAATCCATAACACAAGCGTGTAGCATATCCTCCAATATTCGAATAGTGCGCTCGGACTGTCCGCCCATATGAGGGTGGAATGTTGTACTCAACTCAATCCGTGTGCCTAACACTCGCTTCACTGCTCTCCAAAACTGCGATGTGAATTGCGTGCCCAAATCAGAAATAACAAACATCGGAACACCGTGAAGACGAACAATCTCACGAATATAGATCTCAGCCAACCGCTCCGAGGAATAGGTATTCACCACCGGAATAAAATGTGCGGACTTAGTCAACCGGTCCACGATCACCCAAATAGCATCGAATTTCTTCAAGGTCTATGGGAGTCCAACAACGAAGTCCATAGTGATACACTCCTCATTTCCATTTAGGAATCTCAAGCCTCTAAAGCAAATTGCCCGACCTTTGATGCTCGTACTTCACTTGCTAATAGTTCAAGCACCGAGCTACAAACTCCACTATATCTTTCTTCATTCTCCTCCACCAATAGTGCTACCTCAAGTCCTGATACATCTTTGCAGCACCCGGATGAATGGAATACCGCGAACTGTGGGTCTCCTCAAGAATCAACTCACGTAACCCATCCATATTGGGCACACAAATCCAACCCTGCATTCGCAACACCCCATCATCTCCAATAGAAACCTCCTTGGCATCACCATGCTGAACCGTGTCCTTAAGGAAAAGCAAATGGGGGTCATCATACTGACGCTCTCTGATGCGCTCATATAAAGAAGACCGAGAAACCATGCAAGCTAGAACCTGACTAGGCTCCGAAACATCTAACCTCATGAACTGATTGGCCAAGGCCTGAACATCCGATGCAAGCGGTCTCTCACCAACATGAATAAATGCAAGGCTGACCATACTCACTGCCTTTCTACTCAAGGCATCGGCCACCACATTGGCCTTCTCGGGATGATACAAAATGGTAATATCATAGTCTTTTAACAGCTCCAATCATCTCTGCTGCCTCAAACTCAGATCATTTTGCTTGAACAAGTGTTGTAGACTCCGATGAACTGTAAATACCTCACAAAGCACGCCGTAGATATAATTCCTCCAAATCTTCAATGCATGGATAATGGTTCTAAATCATGAATGGGGTAGTTCTTCTCATGGGGATTCAATTGGCGTGAAGCATAAGCAATCCTCTACCCTCCTACATCAAGACACACCCAATACCAATCCGAGAAGCATCACAATACATTGTATATGAACTCGATGCTGAAGGCAAAACTAGAATTGGAGTTGTGGTCAAGGCATTCTTGAGCTTCTGAAAACTCTCCTCACACTCATCAGACCGCCTGAATGGGGCACCCTTCTGGGTCAATCTAGTCAAAGGTGCAGTAATGGACGAGAAATCCTCCACGAAGCGACTATAATATCTGGCCAAGCCAAGAAAACTCCAAATCTCAGTAGCTGAAGACGGTCTGGGCCAACTCTGAATTGCCTAAATCTTCTTAGGATCTAACGTGATCCCCTCACTGGACACCACGTGCTCCAAGAATGCCACAAAACCGAGCCAAAACTCACACTTGGAGAATTTAGCATAAAGCTTCTTCATCAAAACAACAGAGAAAGAAATGCAAGGTGTATGACAAACACAAGGAAGGACACACTATCATAAGAAATTCACCAACACAATGTCTCCAAACCATCAAACATCAGATGCATGAATGTTGCTGGGGATACCACAAGGAACTCATAGTGATCATAGTGGGTCCTGAATGCCGTCTTCAGAATATCCGAGTCCCGAATCTTCAACTAGTGATACTCAGACCTCAAATCAATCTTAGAGAACACTCTAGCTCCCTGAAGCTGGTCAAATAAGTCATCAATGCGCATCAAATGATACTTGTTCTTAATGTAACTTTGTTTAACTTCTTATAATCAATGCACATCCGCATTGTACCATCCTTCTTCTTCACAAACAGAACCAGTGCACCCCAAGGCGACATACTAGGCCTAATGAATCCCTTATTAAGAAGCTCCTGAAGTTGCTCTTTCAATTCCTTAAACTCTGCCGGTGCCATATGATACGGAAGAATAGAAATGAGCTGAGTGCACGACACCAAGTCAATACCAAAATCAATGTCCCTGTCGGGTGGCATGCCCGACAGGCCTGCAGAAAACATATACAAAAAGTCTCGCACTACCAGAACAGAATCAATAGCAGGAGTATCAACACCAACATCCCTCACAAAAGCCATATATGCCAGATAATCCTTCTCAACCATCTGTTAGGCCTTCAAATATGAGATCACCCTACCAGGAACGTAGTCCAGAGAACCTCTCCACTCAGTCCTAGGCAATCCCGGCATCGCCAACGTCACGGTCTTAGCACGATAATCTATAATAGTATGACATGGGGACAACCAATCCATACCCAAAATCACGTCAAAATCAGACATAATATAATTGATCAACTCTCATCTCCAATCCCCCAATAGTCACCACACACAACCAATATATGAAGTCCACAATAATAGAATCACTCACTGGCGTAGACACATGAACAAGTGTAACTAAGGAATCACGGGGCATATCCAAATAATAAGCAAAATACAATGATACATATGAATAAGTGAAACCAGGGTCAAATAATATGGAAGCATCCATGTGGCATACTGAAACAATAATTGTGATCATTGCGTCTGAAGCAACAACCTCTGACCTGGTGGGAAAAGCATAGCATCGAGCCTGATAGTCACCTAATCGGCCTCCCCCTCTAGGGCGACCTCTAGCTGTCTGAGCCCCACCCCGAGCTGGCTGAGCGTGTGGTGAAATAACTAGTGCGGAGGTCATAG
Organism: Nicotiana tabacum; assembly: GCF_000715075.1. Taxonomy (NCBI): domain Eukaryota; kingdom Viridiplantae; phylum Streptophyta; class Magnoliopsida; order Solanales; family Solanaceae; genus Nicotiana; species Nicotiana tabacum. Next base: position 87,122,387 of record NC_134092.1, on the reverse strand, counting down.
ACTGACCCCTCTGCTGAACTGGACCTCCCAAAAGATGGGGACAATGCCTCTTCATATGCCCAAACTCTCTACACTCAAAGCAACTCTGATCCATCAATGGCAGCTGGTATTGAATCGGACCCGAGAACCACAATAACTACCAGAAGGACTTGGTACAGATGAACCCTGAACTGATGGAGCACGAGATGAACTCTAATCTGGGAGGGCACTAAGAGATGACTAACTCAGACGAGCACTGTATGAACCATGGCTAGCTGATGCACCACGATGAACCGGACGAGCCATCTGAGCGGGCCTATAAGGACGACCCCTGTTGTGGTGGGACTGCCCTCCAGATAAGGCACTGCTGAAACTACCTGAACAACGAGGCCTTTTGGCCTCCCTCTCCTCACGCTCCTGACTACGAACCTGCTCTAGGCATCTAGCAATATCAACCACCTTGTCGAACCTAGCACCTGACGCAATCTCCGAGTGATGATGAAGCGCAGTCCATAGTTGAGGCCATCAATGAACCTCCTAATCCAATCCCTCTATGTGGGAACCAACTAGATGCGTGATGTGCCAACTCTGAAAATTTCATCTCATACTAGGTCACTGACATACCCTCCTTGCGTAGCTGCTCATGCCACATAAGTGGTGCAGCGCCGGCTAGCCTGCTCAACTCATAGGCCTTCCCACCATCTGAAGGCTACCCCTCGATAGCTGAAAAGTAGTAAATGAGACTCTACTAGTCTCCAGAATACCCATCGTGCGAAGGATCCGCTGGCACCTGTTAAGAAATCCTGAGCATCCTCTGACTCAGCCTCATTGAACTCTGGAGGCCTGAGCCTCCCAACCCGCTCTAGTCTCTTCTGCTCCTCGTTACTCATAGGTGGAGCAACCTGGGCCCGAGTAGCTGCAATCGGTTGGGCTGGTAGTACTCCCGGTGTTTAAAATCCCTGAACCACCTGCTATGGAGTACGGGCAATGGGAGTTTGAGCACCTCCCCCGGCCTGAGAAATGGCTGATGCGGCCTGAAATGAAAGCCTGAGCAAGGCTAGAGCATACAGTCAATATCTGGGCCAATGCCTCCTGAAGGCCTGGAATCACAATGGGCACAACTGGTGCTTGAGTTGGTCCCACCGGCTCAACTACATCTGGTATCTGCTCCTGAGCTGGAGAAATTGGTGGCTCCACAGGTGCTGCTCTAGCTGCTATACGAGCAGCACCTCGGCCTCTACCGCGGCCCCGGCTTCTCGCGGCCCTACCTGGTGGTACTGTGGTCGTCCGCCTGATCTGGTCACACGTGTCCTCACCATCTGTGAGAGAATAGAATAATTGAATTTTAGTTTCCGCAATCAACAAATCTACACAACAAGAATACAAGAAAGTGAAGTTTCCTAATGGTTCGGTAGCCTTTCGAGGATAAGTACAGACGTCTCTGTACCGATCCGCAAGACTCTACTAAATCTGCTTATGACTTGTGAGACCTAAGTAACCTAGTGCTCTCATACCAACTTATCACGACCAAAATATCAACATGTCGTGATAACGCCCATCACATTACTAGGCAAGCCGACAATCACATAATAACTACGCATGTTAAATCAGAAACATGATTTAATAAGTTTAACAGTGAAAATCTCATAAATAACTGATAAGAACAACTGCGACTCAACTAAAACAATCCCAAAATCCTGATGTCACCGAGTATATAAGCTATTAAGTGTCAACACAGTCTAAAACTCTAATATAACTGTTTGGAAAATAGAACAATACTGATAAACTGAAAGGAAGCAGAGTCGAGTTCTGCGGGCGTCATAGCAACTACCTCAATAATCTCCGAGCAGATACTGCACCAAATCTAGCAACCGCCGTGTCCAGATGTACCTGAATTTGCACACGAATTGCAGAGTGTAGTATGAGTACAACCGTCCCAATGTACTCAATAAGTAACACGGCTAATCTTGGGCTGAAAGCAGTGGCGAGCTCAGAAAGATATAGTCCGAATACGGGTAATGATAGTACAGATATAACAGGTAAATGACAGTAATAACTTAGAGAACTTCCATAATCAGTTCGTACATAGTACGGAAATGTAGACATGCTTTCGAGTTCAACAATTTAAGCTCAACACTGATAAAATATGTCAAGTACAGCTAGCATGAGGAATGTTACATCTTTACGACTATTTATCAAATATGCATGTCAAATGTAATGCATCACAGTGATACTCCCAAGTACTCACGCTCTCAGAGTACTCAATCTGTCTATCTCAACTCCTACTCATTACACACAGTCACTCATCATTGTACGGTACCTGCGCTCACTGCTGGTATGTCAGACTCCGGAGCGGCGGATCCTGCCCAAGCGCTAATATACAGCCAACATGGCCTGCTGTGGCGTGCTGTCCGATCCTATAATAAGTCAATAAAACCTGCTCCGGCGTACAACTCGATCCCATAAATGAGCCAATAAGGCCTGATGCAGCATGCCGCCCGATCCTATAAATAACTATTGCGTCGTGCAACCCAATCCCATAAATAGCATTCACAATCCGGCTCTCAGGCCCCAACTCAGCCATCAATCTCTCCAGTCTAACGGGCTCACAAATCTCATACCACTCAGCCCGAACAATGATAACATGATGTAATAGTAAATAATAACAGAGACTAAGATATGATATGTAAATGAATGAATATGACTGAGTATATAATTTCAACTTAAGCAAATAACTCACGGCGCACACCCACACGCCCGTCACCTAGCATGTGCGTCACCTCTACACCAACTACATAACACTTATTTTAGGGATTCATACCCTCAGTACCTAGTTTAGAAGTGTTACTTACTTCAAAGTGCGCAACTCTATGCTCCAACAAACTCTTGCCTCGCGAATCAGCCTCCGAATGACTCGAATCTAGTCACAAACAACTTAATATAATCAATACAAGCTATAGGAATCGATTCCATACGATAAAGCTAAGTTCTTTAACCAAATTCAAGAAGTCAACCTCGGGCTCATGCCTCGGAACCCGACAAATTTTATAAAATCCGAAAACCCATTCAATAACGAGTCCAACCATACCAAAATCATCCAATCCCGACCACAAATCGACCCTCAAACTCCTAAATCTTACTCTCCAATCCAAAGTCCAAAATCCCCCAAATTTCACCTTAAAACACATAATCTAGGTGTAGAAGTCAATGGGTATTCAATATTATTGGACAAAAGTGATCAAAAATAGCTTACCTCTTAATTTGTAGTGAAATCCCTCTCAAAAATCTTCCTAGCCGAGCTCCCCAAGTCCAAATATGAAATAATACTCTAACCATCATTTTTGAAATTAAATAGTCTGCCCGGGTGTTCCCTTTCGCGATCGTGAAGAACAAAGCTTACTGCCCTCAAGAAATGGTCTACGCGAACAACCAGTCGCGAACGCGATGCTCAGTAACCTAGACCTATGCGATCGCGGACAAGGACACGTGATCGCGAAGAACAAATGCGTGAACTTCCCAGACCTCCCCTTCCTTCTTCGCGGACGCGTCCCATCACCCGTGTTCGCGGTGCACAACTAACCAAAGCTCCGCGATCGCATAAACAAACTCGCGAACACATTGAACAAATATTCTCCTACCAGAATTAACCCTACGCGATGGCGATTCTCTTCACGCTATCGCGTGAGAGGAAACCAGATACCAGAAAAATCAGCAATTCCATAAGGCCAAATTCAATCAGAAATCAATCTGAATCTCACCCGAGGCCCTCCGGAACCCCATCCAAACATACTAATACATCCTAAAATATCATACGAACTTAGTCGAAGCCTCAAATCACATCAAACAACATCGAAAATACGAATCGCACCCCAATTCAAGCCTAATGACCTATTGAACTTTCAACTTCTAAAACCAATGCCGAGACACACCAAACCAACTCCGATTGACCTCAATTTTGCACACAGGTCATAAATGACACAATAGACCTATTCCAATTCAAGGAACTAAAATCCGAGCTCGGTATCAACAAAGTCAACTCTCGGTCAAACTTCTCAACTTTCCAAACCTACAACTTTCCACTTTCGCCAATTCAAGCCAAAACAACCTACGAGCCTCTAAATCAATATTCGGACATACTCCTAAGTTCAAAATCACCATACAAAACTATCAGAACCATTTAAACTCTATTTCAGAGTCGTTTACTCATAAGTCAATATCCGGTCAACTCTTCCAACTTAAGCTTCCAACCTTGGGACTAAGTGTCCCAATTCATTCCGAAATATCCCGGAACCAAACCAACTACCCCGGTAAGCCACATAACCATAAATGAACATAGAATAAGCAATAAACAGAAAAATAGAGTTACAATACTCAAAACGACCGGCCGAATCGTTACAAATATTTACCTTGTCAGTTATAGAGACCATTAACGTGTTTGAGCCTATAATAGCTTAAAAGAAGCTTTTTCTAGTCTAGAAACAGATCGATGGATTTGTGCTGAGATTGAGTCTCTTGGTTGATATGTGCCGTAATTGGTAGAGCCATGGCGAGGATTGAGGATAAAACAGAGAGATGTTGTTCCTATTGAGAAGAAAATTCATGTCAAGGGGAAGAATTGTTATTTGTAGCATGAATTACTATTTTTTATTTTTCAGAAACCCATAATCCATATAGGTTTAGGAAACTCATTAATCTAATAGATTTGAGAAAGAAAAATTAATCGTCATTGTAGGATTGGGAAAACCTTTCTCTTATAGGTTTGGGATTACTTGAGATCTATATATAAGTAGAGGCGGATGCAGTGTATTACCTACGGGTTCAACTGAACCCATAACTTTTGACGCGGAGTAAAAATTTATATGTAAAAATTCGTTAAAATTTCAAGAATAGTAGATATGAACCCATAACATTAAAAAAATATAATGGGTTCAATGTTAAAAACTTAAAATTGAACCCATAGGATTTAAATCCTGGATCCGCCTCTGTATATAAGGGTTTTAGGTGAGAATTATTTGTACTATGCTATTTTTCTCAGTTCTCTGCTTCTGCCCCGATGATTAGGCTTAGCCGAACCTCTCTAAATTCGTGTATTCTTTTTCTTCTCTATTTGCTTTGTATGGATTGCGTGTGGGTTAACCCACGATTTTCCCTAACAACATGCGTATTCTCTTATGAACTGTGTCCTCGTTAAAGTTAGTTCTAGTATTTTTCAAAATTATGTGAGGCTCTAACAACCTATGCAACACCGCCTAGAATTAATATCAGTAGTCCTTCAAATCCTCACTTCCTCATTAAAGTTAGTTCTATTATTTTTCAAAATTATGTGAGGCTCTAACAACATATGCAACACCGCTTAGAATTAATATCAACGGTCCTTCAAATCCTCAGTTCCCATATTATGGGTCAACACACACATTTGATCCAATTTCAATACTCTTTTATTATAGCATATAAGGGATCGTAAACTTAAAAAAAATTCTCCTGGCCATTCAAAATCCCCAACACCCAACTTACATCTCAAGCTCTAGCTGAAAGCAAAGCTAAGGTTTCAAGACCATGAACTTCATACTATAACATAAATTAAGCGTCAAATAACTAGAATTTCAATTACAATATAATGAAACTAAAACTATAAACAAAAATTTACGGTCAAGTAAATAAAACTTCTACTAATCCATGATGAATTTTAAATTGCAGACATATATATATGAAAAAATTTATTGACTGTAGAAGTCCTTAAGGATAATGGTCAAAGAGGGTTCTATATAGAAAAAAATATTATGAATGGAAAGTTTAAAGTGTCTTTTTATTAGAGAGTCTTTGGATAACCACAATCTAATGCTAGCACTTAAAATAAGACATTATTTGGCATGTCGATCTTGGACTGTATATAGTCTATTATTTCTTTTATTTCTTCGAACGATTATTTTAAGATTTTACTTTGTGTAATATAGACTTCAACATAGGTGCCAATTTTGATATTGTCGATACGAGTATATAGGCTTGAGTTCTATATTTAACTATCGGAAAAAATCGGTGAAATGAATTCAACATTCGAAGCCTATAAACAACGAAGTTGTTGACTGAAAATCAGTTGCCTATGTAGAAGAAGAGCAAATAATACAGACATTGAAGAAAAATTGAGCAGTTAAACGAGAAAGAGATGCATAAGAGTGTACATTATTGAGGAATATGTTTAGTCTGCACACGGTTTTATCATAGTAGTTGTCGGAAGTTTTAGGCCTTCTTGGCCTTTTACAATGTTTAATTTAAGAAAATATATTTTTTAGATCTCTTATGTGTAAATGAAAGATCTCTCCCATGTGTAAAAAAAGAGGTAGAGTCATAAAACTAAAAACAAGTTTGTAAAAGGCCAAAAAACCAATTGACCCGTAGTTGTCGTATGTGTTATAATGTGTACTCAATCTAATCATATAGTAAAAATATTTCAGGAATAATTATTCTAACAAAGACTTTCAAGCACCGTTAGACTAAATTGCATGTTGCATTCTTAGAAGCGGAGTTTTGGATAACTTTGATACTTTCATCTGAGAAATCATTTGACGTATTCGATTTGTGTAAGATTCATTAAAAGGAGAAACGTTTTTCATTCGATTTGTTTTTTTAAATTTCAAGGCACGAATCCCTTGTGGAGAGAACCTATCTATCCTAATACTCCTTCCGGTCCAAAATAGTTGTGATTTTAAAAAATCAAGGTATATTAATTACGTTTTTCTATTTTGCTCTTAGTGTTAAATGTTCTTGAAAGAAGAAAAAAGTTGACTACATAACATAAGATATTTAGAAATGAAAAGTATTAAATAAAGGTATAATAGTCAAAAAATTCTTTTATTAATAGGTTCTCAAGTGAGGTGTAAAAATGGAGAGGGAGAATATATTATTATTATTATTATTATTATTATTATTATTATTATTATTATTATTATTATTATTCAAGTTTCCAAGTCAAAAGGGAAAACTAAATTTACTCTTCCTTCCTCCTTTTGGCATAAATTTATGTTTTTGGTAATGCATAAAAATTATTGGAATAACTATTTCTCCATTTAGACCCTTCTTCCCAATTTTCCTCTAATATTTCTTTTTTCTTTAGCCTTAAGTTTATGACTGAGCTTTCTCCCTCCTCCTTCAGCTACTTCTTCTTCTTCTTCAGCTACTAAAATTTGCATTAATACTCCAAAATTGTATAGCAACAAGAACCCTATATATTGCCTTGTTTACTCTATTGTTTTTTCAAAGTCTTGTATTGATGGAGACATCAAGTGTTGACACAAACCCGAATTCTAATTCATCATCTCCACCTACTTCTAATTCAAGCACCTTCGGATTTAATCTCACTCCACTTCGAGTCTTGAGGTACCCGCTTTCTACTTTCCTTGAATACTCCGGTTTACTCCGGGTCCGACCCGACAACCCTGAAGCGTATTTGCTCATTCCTGATAATAACCGTATTCCCGATAACTCTGAATCAATATCTAATAGTGGTAACAGTAATGCTAGTAGTAGTGGGGAAGTTTCAATTAGGATAAATGAAAATGATGGGGTTAGGAGTGAGGGTGTTGGTGTTGATGTTGATGTGATGGAGGAGAGGGGTTCTAGTTCTACGGGGAGTGGGGGTAATAGGGATTCTTCTTCCTCATACCAAAGGTATGATATACAGCAGGCTGCAAGGTTGATTGAGCAGATTCTTCCTTTTTCCTTGCTCCTCGTAGTTGTTTTCATCCGCCAACACTTGCAAGGTATACTCTTTTTTAGTCATGTTTGCAATTCTACTTTACGTCCTATGCTTTTATAATAGTAAGATTTCTATGTCACTAGAAAATATAAACAACTTCTAATATTTTTTTTTTCTTACTTTTGTTTATATTATTATTCTATTTTGTATATTGTTGGGAGTTTATATGAAGTAACATGGTCAATGAGGATTCATATAGCTGACCCCAATTTGTTTGTGACTGAGGCTTAGTTGTTGCTCCGTCATGTTTGGAGTTGCACAATATTTTTGCTACTTTGTGGTGGTTAAAGGTTTGAAGTTGAGACTACACTGATGATTGGTTCTGATTACTCAACGGTTGTGAGAGAGAATGTGATTATCAGTAGTAACCTAAGCATGTTATTAATGTGTAGCAAATGTTACTGAACCAAACTTAAACTGAAGAAGAGTGTGAATAGTGAAACAAAAGTTCAAATGAAAACTGAACTCAAAGAAGAACGCCACCTTCCAAATGAGTGCAAGCAAGGTCTTTATACAATGCAAAAGAGAAGGCAAGTCATGTGGAAATGACATCGTTGTCCTAACAAAGCATACAAAAGAAATATTTGGCATTAAACTATAATGGATGAAATCTCAGGGCGGATTAATCGGTTACTTAAAAAATATAATAAATGGAAACTCTGTAGATACTGCATTCGTTTTAGATATTTTTAGTGATACATATGCCTCTTTGTGTGACATGCTGTCATATGGTGATAAAAGGCGTGGGCGTAAGGCGGGGCGTTTTACATATGCCTCAGCGGGGCGTAAGCCCCATAGGTATTTAATTTTTAATATTTTATAAAATAATATAATGACAGTTAATATTTATAAACAGGTAAAATTGCATAAAAATTGAAGAAAACTATATATATGTGTGCTCCATCCCCACAAAAACTAATCAAAACAGTCTATTATACGTTACTTACGAGCACAAGTAATTTGAGTCTAAAAGAATAAAGTTTTCTATATGGAGGAACAAAAAGGATGATTAACTTGCAATTTGAACTTTGAATTTGCTGCTACGAAGAAAAATGTAGTTCTCTTTCTATTTGTAAAAAAAATTAAATATTCGTTACTTTTGGGAGATATTAGCAGACTAGCGGACAAAATAAAAAATTGGAAAATCATGAATTAGGGCTTAAATCAATAAAAAAGGTCTTTACTTTTAAATTTAATACTTTTGAGTTCCTTTTTAAACCTTTTGAGTAATTACCAAACTGACTTTTGAGAATTTGGGTATTATATGAAGGACTAATTCAACAAATTTTGTTTTAATTTGAAAAAGTCTCTGGGGCTTACTCCTTACTAAAAAAATGCACCCCGAACGCCCCGAATTGCGGGGCGTACGCCTCTTGAGACTTTCGCCCCACACCATCGCCCCAGGGCGTTTTTGGTACGCCTCGCTGGGGCTCGCCCCAGAAACGCCTTTTAAAACAGAGATATATACCTCTACACTCTGCTAAAAGAAATGTAATGTAAACATGGAGTGGGAAGCCCAAGTTGGCATAAGATACCGTGTGGAGACCCTTTGTTGTATGTTCTTTTAGACTAATAGGTGAACAAGTAAAATTATACATCTAAGACTCTGGACTAGCTGGCTATGCTGGCATCTGCAATTTGCTCAGGGCCGAGTCCCTAGGCTGTCTATGAGGGGTCATTTGGTATGTGGAATAAGGGAAAATAATCCCGGGATTAGATGCGGGATTATTTTATCCCGCGTTTGGTTGAATTTTGTATTCGTTATTGGTAATCCCGGGATTAATTAATCCCACAATGTGTTTATTCTATCTCACATTGAGGGTGGGATAATAATCCGGGGATTGGTTAATCCCGGGGTAAACACTAAAACGGCAAAGATATACTTCTCTAAGGCTCTTTCCCAAAGTCTTTTAAACAATCCAAGGTTAAAATTGAAAATAAAAGTTTATCCCAACTTATCTAGTAAACACCAAACACATGCTTATTTTATAACCAGTATATCCCATTTTTAGGCCAACGAACCATACATCTACCATAAATATATATTCACTGAATAATCCGTCATTATTTACTCCCTGTATTATAATCCCATCATTATAATCCCAGGATAACTTGTTCTCCTACCAAAAATGACCCCTGAAGGCTTGAGGCTTAACTCACTAGCTTCACTTGTCAGCTGCAGTTGGTATCCTCATGTCGGGTCGTCGTGTTGGCGAAAATCTAAAAGCTGGCAACCTGCCATTCTATTACCTAGGAATCAATCTGGATATGGGCTCTATCATTTTTTCTTTTTGGTGCTTCTATTGATTGATAACGGTTACCATGATATTGACCGGAATGTTATGTGATGTTTGATGTAACTGCTGAAGGGGAGCTTTTTGATTATGAGAGTAATACATTTTTGTTCTATGACCACTCCTACTCATTACGCGTCTGTTGTGTGCTCACTTCTTAGAGTCACTGAGGCTAATGAAAAGAAACGTGAAGATAGAACTCTAAAAATATGTAGGAGAATGCCTTTGAACATGATAAACAGTTCTATGAAATTTTTTGACGTGTTGGGAGATTCACATAGCTCTTTGCCTTTTTAACTTATCATGTTATTTTCTAAGATGTGATTGGCCTGTTTTCTTTTCCTGATATATGGTTATATTTTGATGAACATTCCCCTAGAGACGTTTGACGGCATTATCTATTTTTTCCTTCTGGCAACATTTACTGGTTCCCGAGAGTAATGTATATTGTAACAAATGAACTCTCAATTAATCTTAAATGAAGTTTTCAGCAATGGCGAGCAGTAAATGATTGAAGTGGATTATTGACTAATACTAGGTTTATAGATGGGGACGAAAAAAACGATGGTGCCAATTTTCACCTTCGTCATGGAGACTAGTGCATCATGATGCATGTTACTGAAGTAAAGTTGCTGACAGTATGAATAGACTTAGTGCCCGATAAAAGTTTGACGAGTGCTGCATAATTCAAGCTGGCTTTCAAGTTTCAATTGGTTTTTTCAGACATGGACACTTGTCAATATTGGCAATTCTCGTTCCAATTTCATTGCTAAAAGTTTGATTATTCACATATACATGCTAAATTTCTTTTCAGCTGCATGAGTCCTTTATTTCATTCTCTAATTCATGTTTTGCAGGTTTCTTTGTCACAATTTGGATCACTGCCTTCATGTTCAAGTCAAATGACATTCTTCGGAAGCAGACAGCTCTAAAGGTGCAATTGTGCTCCATCTTTAATTGTATTTAGTTTTACTTGCTGTGCAACACTTATCCTCTTTGAAGCTCGATACAAAGATTAAAGTGGACTCAGAATATGGTCATACTGAAGTGCTGATATTTGCAGGGGGAGCGAAAGATCAATGTCCTTCTTGGTTATTTTCTGCTGTATATGCTTCATGTTATTGGAATCTATTGGTGGTATCACAAAGATGATCTTTTCTATCCATTACTTATGGTTCCCCCGAAAGTTATTCCACCTTTTTGGCATGCTATTTTCATCATCCTGGTAAATGGTATGATTTTTTGATACGCTTCTACTCTTTGTTCTGCATACATTTGTATAATGCTATACACATCTGGTCACCTTCTAATAATTTGCCAATATTTCTGTCCTAACATGAATAATTGCCCTGAAATATTAAATCAGAGTGCTTTTGTGAAGTGGCAACTTAAGATCCGAAATTTCTTCTGTTTCTGATCATTATTCTAGTTTCCCTCAAATTAAATTCACATGACATTGCTCTATTTTTCCTACTTCAGGGTTTGGGAGATAGGATAATTCCGCTGCAATCATATAATAGAAAACCTACTTCCTTCACAGCCCCCCCCACCCACCAAACCACCCCCCCCCCCCAAAAAAAAATAAATAAATAAACAAGAAAAAGAAAGACCCCTCTGCTTTCATCACTAGGGATCTTTCTCCTTTTTACCAATCAAATAAAAGAAAGGAAAACCCTCTGCTTAGCTCCAGACCCCTTAGAAAATGAAAGAGTGTGAAAAGGAGAAGGAAGAAATAATATACATGAAATCATACAAGGGAATTATTCATGAAATCATACCAAGGAGTTATTCATGAAATCATACCAAGGAGTTATTCATGAAATCATATCAGACAATATTGCCTAGCGGCTTAATTCCCCCCTTGATGACCCTATATCAGGTGCCCTTTATGCTTCAATAGTTCATTTTTGCCATGTAGAAAGTGATTGTTCCACTCTATATTGTTCCACATTTCCAATGTGGTCCGGTCCTTCCACCCCGCCATAGTGGGAGCTTAGTGCACCGGGCTGCCCTTTCAATGTTGTACTAAATAAATCTATCTTCATCTTTTTGGGGTGCTATGAAGGCTCTTAACTCTAGACATCTCATAGGAAGGAGCATCAGTCCTCACCTTCTCCTAAATGTTGTTATATCCAGATACAATGGTGCGACAGGCAGCAATGGCTTTGAAGTTGGCACTGCTTATGTATTACAAGAATGGCAGGGGCCACAATTTCCGCAGACAGGTATACTATGAAGCCAATGTTTTATGTTTTATCTGGCGATTTGTTGATTTCCTCTATGTTTTTTGCAAAGAACACTGAACTTGATTGGTCTCGTAGGGCCAAATGCTGACTCTGGTGGAGTATACCCTGCTTCTATATCGTGCATTATTACCGGCTCCTGTCTGGTATAGGTTCTTTCTCAACAAAGAATATGGAAGCCTTTTTTCATCATTGACAACAGGATTGTACTTGACGTTTAAGCTTACATCAATTGTTGAGAAGGTAAGGTCTTTGTGGAGCTAATTTCTGTTGGTGGTTACCAAAATTAAATGGAAAAGCCACCGTCCTCCCCAACTCTCCCCCGCCCCCCCGGCAGGGGGGTGGGGGAGCACCCCACAATTTTTATACAAATTTGGCATGGTTTCCCTCTCCGTCACACTTAGTTTCTGGTCCGCAGGTTCAATCATTCTTTACTGCTTTGAAGGCATTGTCGATTAAGGAAATCCATTATGGGTCACATGCCACACCTGACCAGGTATCATTTTTGTCATTGGCTTGCAATGTTTCTTCTCTATTTTACAGTTAGAAGCAGTTATATGTATGAATTGATGCACTAAAATTGAAAAATATACTTGTGTAAGGTGGGAGGAAAAATTATTGTGCTCTTCGTGGATAATGAGAGGGTAACATCCTATATTTTTTTTTTCGTCGCTTTTCTTTGGTCTGATGATAAATTTCATGTCGCTTCCTTATAGCAACTTTATTCCTTTATAGATTGACCATATCTTTTTTGTAAGCTATTGAGTTGTGTTACCAACATTGAAGTGTGTCGTACAACCTCTATGTTGTTTGCGCTCTTCGTTTCTTTACCTATCTTTAAGCTATTCACTCTTCTTTTTCCAAGTAGGTAATGTTGGTTCAACTTCTAAATGACCATTGACTCAGTGGTTTATGCATACGGACATGCAGTAAATGCCAAAAATCTTAACCCTCGTTTATAGACTTTAATCTCAGTTATCTAAGGACAATTTACATTCATAAAACTTTTGCCTTTTCTTGGTGTCTAGGCCAAATAGTGGAAAGTGTGCTCGGGACTACCAAATGTAAAAGTTGCGGAGCTGAAGTTGGGGTGTTTTGTGACAATTTCAACTAGAAGCAATCTAAAGCAATCCCCAGTTTAATATACTAACAGACAGATCTGTGAGACATAAAATAGCAAATGCAAAAGATTAAAGTGACACTAGGTCTGAAGCTATAAATGACATAAAGATCCACTCTTTTATGGCGTGTCCTTAGATTCATCAGCCTTTTTTAGTTACTTAGAGAAGCTGTAAAGATACTCTTCTGTGTTCTTAGAGTTACTTATATGGAACGAGCAGTAAGCATATTATCGCTCATTTTGGCAAGGAAGAGAATTACCTAATTAGATATCTTTCCTTTTCCTTATATCTTTAATATGCAATTCTCTCATGTAATCTTACGTTTTATGTTTCAACAAGGTAACTGCAGCTGGTGATCTATGTGCTATTTGCCAGGAGAAGATGAATGCACCAATTTTGTTGCGTTGCAAACACATCTTTTGTGAAGACTGTGTCTCAGAATGGTTAGTATTTCCTTTGCAGTTATAATTGGTAGGTAGTCATTCTTTATTCCTAACAAGGTTATTAAATATTTTATTAGTTAAATACAGAATATCCTAAAGAATCCTATAGAATTCCTATTAACATTTTTCTTATTCAAGTTCGATGAAGCTAGACATATGTTGATCTAGACGCATTCTAGTAACATTCAACACGCTCCCTCAAATTGGCAAACCAATTTTGAAATTGCTAATTTTGAAGACCGCCAAAATGTTGCTGGGATAGTGCACAATCACCAAAGGATTGCCACCAAAATCTCTGAATAGTGCACAATCACCAAAAAATTAAGCAGTGTTGGAATTTTTTGTCGCAAAATTTGTTGGAAACTGCACAGCGAAATAAAGTGCTTTGTGGACAACATATAGAGGTTTGGTGTTGTAAATCTCCAAGGCACTATTAGCATAGCTTGAATTGGCAGAACAATAAAAGAAAACAGTAATGTTTAGAGGAGGGTCATGGAGAGTAGAAAATGGAGTGGCACCGGTCGTGCGTAGAGAGGAACGACGTTGATCGCCAGAGAGAAGTTTTTTCTAGTCCGGGGAGAAGATGACGCTGATTGTTTGAGAGAGAAGCACCATCATTCACCCAAAGAGGAAAGAAAGAAGAAAAACACTAGCAGGGCATGTGGTGTAAGGCATTCCGGCCGGTAAGCGGAAATCACTTAAATCTTTACCAAGATTGTAGAGGCTCTGGTACCATGTGAAAATAAATGCGGAAACTCTTGTTGAATTTGGTTAACAAGCAATTTATAAGAGGGGCTTCTTGCATAGGAATCTTAAGTTACGTACAATGTAGTAAATAATCATACTCGATGCCCAACAAGAGAAGTAAATATATTATTTATTAAATACAGGCTATCCTATAGAACATTCTGTAGTATTTTCTTATTCAAGTTCGATGAATCTACACATTTGTAAATCTATACACATATTCTCCTAGTCCATTGTTTGATGTCGCTCCCCTCTCCAACACCCGCCTCTCTACTCTCTGAAATGACCATTCAGTTGTTGCTCCTCTCTGAAACGATCGTGCAGTTGTTGCTCCTCTCTTCGACAAGCAGATGTCATTCTTGTCGGGACTGTTCAGGCGCCGCTTCTCAAATGATCATTTAGGCATGGCTTCTCTTCCGTGATCATGTAGGAGCCATTCTTCTCTCCAGCAACCGGCTGGATTCCTCTCTCCTGCGATAACCTTGGCACTGTTCCTCTCTCCGGCAGGCGACACCTCTCATTTCTCCGGCAACCAGCGCCACACATCTCTACAATGACTGATCATGCACCGCTAATTTCTGCGGTGAATGTTCCGGCATTGCTCCTCTCTCCTATGTCCGTTTAGGCATTGTTTCTCTCTTGGATGTCAACTGCTCATCTCTCCCGTGATTGGCTGCCCTCCTCTCAGGTGCCTTCCTTCCTACAGCGACCGAGGTCTTTATCTGATACTTGATTATTTTTGTAATTAAAATATTATTGCTATAAAGAATAATATTTACCTAATCTAAGGTATAATATTAGATACTCATATCATTTTCAAAAAAAAATAGATATATCATATCTGCAGATTCTGGTAGATTCTCACCATAGTATAGCCTTATCAAAAAGATTCTTACCATAATATAGAGATTGGTCCTGGGCTTACATCTCACCGCCATCCATTATTTAAAAAAATTATCACGTGCTTGGCCCAACAAAAAAGAGTCTGACCTGCATGTATAGTTTGAACTTTTTAATGAGGTGGTCAGACATTTCAGACATTATGCTGTGATTCATGTGTGTTTTTTTCTCATTGGTCCTGCAACATTAATTACAAAGTGCTTTATAGCATTTTGCTTCTAATAAAATATTTGAAGTGCGCCAAACTATCATCAGCATTTGTGTTGATCCTGCCATGTATTGCCGGTGAAGGCCATAGCCCATAGGCAGCCATTAGAACAAGGGAATGCCTACTGGAATATTTAATGAATGCCATAAATGCTACTAATTGGGCAATGTCTGGAAAGAACTCTACTTGCTGAAATTGAGATTGTTGCATTTGTATTTGAGAGCCCTTTGTAACTCTCTGAACTAGTTGTCATGACCATTAGCCAAAGTAACTGTAATTTGCTCTCAGAGCGAGTTTTTATCTAATTGAAAATAGTCGCTAGTCCCTAATTCGGTGGAAGCATATCATGTTATCACAAATGAATTCGTCTTGCCCTCAGAAGGAAAAGAAAACTGTGATTGAGTCTGCTGTCATTTTCAATTTTAGTCTAAAGATGTTTCCATAGGCTAATCTGGTCTATCAAAGCAGACCTTAATGCTGAAAAGGAGAGGAAAAGGAGAGAGCGTCTGTGTTCACATAGTGTTATTTTTGAAGTAGTAACTGCTCAATCATTATTATGTTCCCGCTATCCCCTTGAGAAAAAAATTGATCTTTAAATCAATTTGCTTCTCTGCCTTATTGCTTGGCTGTTGCCTATTATCATGGACATATTCTGAATGCTTAAAAAGTGTTATGTCTATGCTTGTGCTAACAGTTAGTGTCCTCTAAACACCATGTTTCAGGTTTGAAAGGGAAAGAAGTTGCCCTTTGTGCAGAGCCTTGGTCAGACCTGCTGATCTAAAATCTTTTGGAGATGGATCGACTGGCCTTTTCTTCCAGTTATTCTAAATATAGATGTTACACCAGAGTGAATATCTTTCCGTGGTAGTGGCATTATCCTCGACTTGGCCAGTTTCTGAGTTATGAAATTACCTGATTCTGGGGGTTGCCCTGTTAAGGTTTCCACGAGGATGTTGCGTAAGAATGGGCTCTGCTCTTGATGCAGCTTCTCTGAGGATTTGGTGGGGATGAGAGGATGTCCTGATCCAATATCAGTACATATTGTGCTTCATTTTTGTATAGAGAAAATATTCATGTAATGTTATGTAATTCACAAAATTTAACCACAAACACAAAAATTTTGTTTCTTTTTTCAGGCCTGTACAGTTCCTCATTATCATTTCAACTTGAGAAAAATTAATATCATAGTATATCCCATGTATCATACAACACTAATGAAATACAAGTGATGGTGTTGGGGCCGGTGACACTCGCATCTTTATTGGCTATGAGTTTGTTTTATTTCCCAAGCCTCTTATGGTGCATCTCATCTTGTTACCGTCTTTTTAACCTTCCTTTTAAAAACAAGTGCTTAATGCAGCTATGGCTTTTTCCCTTCCCTAATTCCAGAACTTAAGGCCTTCGGCCGGTATGTAGTCAAGGTCCTATGACGAGCCAGCCCTGTGATTAATTTCCAGACCTCTGGCTGATCCTTCCCCTCAAAAAGAGAGATTTATTTTGTCTCAATGTTTATGAGAACCTTTCATGTAATATTAAATATGACACTCATTCTATTTTAGAATTTGCTCTAAGCTATTTGACACTGTTTTATTTGTGTATAACTTGAACAACTTACAAGAATTTGAATTTATTAAATTGTTCGCGATACAACTCTGATTTGATGCTTTTTTTAAATTTATTTTTTTTAACTATCATCCTTGCGCAAGGGAAATTTGGGTCATTTCTCGTCGTAATTACTCTAGTATATTATAGACTATCAAATTAATAAATTAAACTTGGTGTCCAGATAAATGTTACGGATGGAGCAGAAAATAGAAACATGTATAGACCCTGCGTGCAAACATTTGTTATCAGCATTAACAATCAAATGTTGAACGGCTAGAGTTGTGTCTACATTAGTACTGCTTCTTAGCTTCTTTTTCCCAATCGATGATCCACATGCACTCGGCTGCGGAATTTATTACAAACAGGAAAATAAAAAAGACCCTTTTATCAAAACTAATCAAACTGGTTCTGAAACCCGGTAGTGAGATTAAGCCATTGCCAACCAAGCCTTCCTATAGCATCATACATTGCTTCTATCAGGACATGAAAGTTGGTAATACAAGGTCATAAATGTTTACTTAGAGCAGAGATGTCTAAACTATTGAACCAGAAACAATACCGAGTAAATTCAACACCATCTAGCTGTCATAAAAAGCACAATCAAATGAATACTTGAGAATCCAGTAAAAGGAAAGCAATCGCTTATATACAGAGACGGTGCAAAAGTTCCATGTATTCGTACAGAATAAATTACATTAGTATAAACAATACAGCAGATAATCTGAAAATTTTATATAGAGAGAGCCGCAAGAGCCATTATATACACATTAATCAGCAAACATAACTTATTATTTACTAGCATTTCTCCCTTCTTTTCAATTTCACATGAGAGTAAATCTGAGATTTATTTACAGGGAAAGTACTTTTAGAAACAGAACTATCTCTGCCTACTCTCTGTTTTCAGAAAGCGGACATATTCCTGCTGTACCATTTCTCCTCCATTCACAGGATCAAAGCTGCACCTATAGAAACTGACAGAAGTCCAAGAGGTGAGAGAAAGGAGAACATTTTAGAAACGGTACAAACTTTTTAGTTCTAATGCCAGAATACATTGAACAAATGCTAAATATTTCTTCTTCTTAATTTTTATTTTTGGGGGGGTTGGTCATTGCTAAATTCTTACACCCTATTTTATCTACTCAATTACTCCAATCTCCACCCAAAGCGCCAAAAGAACATATGCCAAAAGGTTAAACTGAATTTGCTGACTATTGTTGCAACAGAGTAACATATTAAGCCAAAAAGAAAATTATTTAGTACCTTCCATCAGTGCCAGCAGTAACAACAGTGTTCTGAGAACCAAACGCAACAATGTACTGGGTACATTCTGGCAAGTGAAACTGAGCAAATGACCATTCAGAGCTAAAGTATTTTGGCAGAACTCCTGAAAATTTGTATTCAGAAAAGAAATCAAATTAGAACAGTTCCAACAGAAAATTGGCAGTGTCACCTCACCACTATGGATAAAGAGGTAAAATTTTGTGAGAATATCAAATCAGTTTCAGAAGTCAATCAATTGACCTTATTAAACTTGGCAGTTAGAATAATACAGCATAGTCATTACAAAATCAGTTTAAAATACTATGGCATATTCCTATTAATGTAATTATTATTGTCAGGGAAACATTGTACAGGCATTTCGGGTTGATGTGTAATTTCATAACATGCTCACCTTTCATAAAAGACAATGATGAACCAGGGTTGGCTCCAGTACTTGGAGAAATAAGTGCATCAAGAGAATTTGATGAATTTTGACACAATAATGTTGGAGTTCTAACAGCAGAATCAGCTGCAGCATCCTCGCCAACAACACGTACTCTTAGGCTGTACACATGGATGGTACCTTTGTCGCTAGAGACGGCCAACCACTGCACATTTGGTGATAGTGCAATACTATAGATATCTGCTTTGTCAACCCCTCTACGCACCTAACGCAAAGCATATGTAAGGAATTAAGCAATCTATGCTAAAGATAACATATTATCATTCAGTATTAGAGTCACCATTAGATGAAAGGAAAGCCAAAATAGAACAGGAATCATATAAAGCATGCTTTTAATCTAATAGGAAATTAGAGGAAAACATCTCAAAATCAGTATCTAAAACCAAAAGGTGGCCCCATTAATACCATTTTGTATTTTGTAGACAATTAGAAGTCTCAAAGATTTTGTGGATTGTCTCACAAGAGTATTACAGGCCCTAAAGTATTCTTAAGGAGAGATTCTTAACAAACTAGCAGCAGAGTGAAGAGCTAAAGAAGACTCAACTAACAGGAGACAACAATTAATTCTTAAAGCTAAGTAGACTTTTGATGTCCTGTCCATTCAGCAATTCCATTTTCAACCACCAGAAACAAGACAGAAGCATGCTTGAGAAATATTACCCCCCCTAAAGCATGTAAAACCATACCTATATAGAAATTCAAAATATTCAGCATCATACATACATACAACAACTACTACACCTCAATTCCAAACAAGTTGGGTTCGGCTATATGAACCCTCACTAACTACGGTATTCATTTAAATTATCTCATGAAAAGTATTAAAAGTTTTGAATATTTCAAGGTCATTCCATTTTCAGTATCATACATAGATAAATGAAATTTGAAGGTCGTACCATTTTCACCTATTGTAGTTTTGTCTATAAGCAACACTATAGAGTTCACTGTGATGCAAAAGGATCCCATCTATTAGCAATACCGAGTCTAAAATACTTAATATTATACTCCTTTCTCCAATCTAAAGTGACATAGTTTGATTTTTACACAAAATGTTAAGGCTACTTCTCAATTACATGTGAACTACATTTAGAAGGAAAAACTAAAACTTGTTGAAGCCGTGAAGAGAACTTTAGATAGCGACTGAATATATATCTATCTCCTCTCACCCTATGAAGATAAGAAATTTGTCAAGTCTCGATTTTGATATAAAATTCTCATCAATTGACCAAGTATATCTTGCACATGCCAATGGAAAATTGATCAACTGGTGACAACTTATGAAGCCCCATAATCCCCCATTGCTCTAGAGAATGCCTCCTAGTTCAGCTTTTTTCCAGTAACCTAATTGCATGGAGATTCCCACCAATTGCCCATGGAATCTCTTGCCACCCACATCCACCCTGAAACTTCCTACCGAAACTCTAGTTTTGATCCCTCACCTATGGCCTATAGACTCCCATAAAGCCCCACTAAATAACAGTGCCCACATATTATTAAAGAAATACCAATGGAATAACTCCCCTTCCTCACATCCCAAAGTACCAACGCCATTTTACTCCGTAGCGCTACAATACCTCCCATTCTTCCCCTAGTCAGGGTCATGACGCATTTCTCACAACTGACTCTGGTACTTCTTCCACTTCTGATTCTGGCAAACACAGGAAACTTGCACCTCTGCTAACTCATCTTGATGAAGGGTTTTTTACCCGAGTCATTCATTTCTCTCACATTTCAAGATATTATTTTACTCTCTACATGCAATACACACTAATTCTCTCCCGCCTCTTTTGCTTCCGTCCTCCTCCCTATCACTATTAATGAGAGGAAACTTTTAATTACTTCATTATACCTCTAAACACCTACGAATGTATGTTTATAAGTTGTTTCACATTTTGCAATTACATAACCTTTGTATGTATCCATTTTCCTTTTTGTGCTGGATCAGAGACGAAATGGCCTCCAAGTTAAGCTTTGATGTAAATAAGTACCTTACCACTCTTTACGGCCCATTAACTAAAACTACTTTTCATATGGCCCATCCCACAAGATTGACTTCTTTTACTAGGCAGCTGAGTTATACAATTACGTTCTTATATGCTAGTTTGACCTCAAGATGATGTCTTTTGACCTTAGAAACTTAACAGGTATGTACCTTAACATGTCAAAAATAATCTCCATGCCGGAAAGTAATTCAGGAAAAATTGGAACGGGAATATTTGATGACAACGCCCGACTTTTATGAGAATCCGACACTAAGAAAACTGCAAAAGGAATGAGCCAGCTTTGTGCTCATCCCTTCCTATCACCATTTGAATCTCTAGTTCTTCAACAAAATTCCTCAGAAATGAGAGAAGAAACTACCTCTTGCAACTGAGTTCCATCCATGGTGTTGAAGAGTCTTATCAAAGTTCCCCGAGTGCTTGCTGTTGCAAGAAGCAGCCCATCCATAGTCAAGGTTAAACATGCTATCTGAGAATCATGCGCCTTGATCAACTTTGTCATATTCAAGCCAAAATGCTCAGCCCGGACCTGTCCTCTTCGAACGCCTGGGCAAGCCAATACAGATGTATTTAAATGGTGTGAGAGGCAGCAAAGTCCCCTGGGATTGCCCACAGTTTCTATCTGATGAAGAAGCTTCAGATCCATAAAGTTGTAGACATATATCTTGTGCTCAAGGACTACAACAATACAATCCCGTCTTAGTTTCACTGCACAAACGTCAGACCTAAATGAAAATTCACCAATGCATCGGCTCTGATGATCATCCCATATAATAACTTTATTAGGTGGGTATTGGGCGTTAGTCCTGGCACCGACAAGTGCTAAAATGTTGCATCGGAACAACATCTCTACTATTCCAAACCCACCACTTTTCAGATCACGTCTGAAAGTCTCTTTGAAAGGATCACAGTTATATACACGAAAGCCACGGCTAGTGCCAGCAGCAAAGCAACTGTAATCCTGATTCCATGACACAGAGTGTAGCTCTGTATCATCATTGTCACTGATCTCTGGTTCAGAATGGCCAGAATGAGAGGCCCCGATCATGGGGGATTCATATGTCCCATAGGCTGCTGGTGGAAGTGTCCCTCGAGATGGTGAGACAGTTGAACTCGTTGGGGATGATAGAGTAGTCATCACCAAATGCAAACAGAAGCTATGGAAATCTACAAAATCAAATTTGAAAAAGCACATAAAGACGACAAACAAATGTAAAACAATTAGTGCATACCTTAAGACAGCAAGGAACAAATGTAAAAGGCTCGTAATACTTAAGTCTAGAAGTGCGTGAGTAATAGCACAGAACGCAAAAGTACATAACTACCAAAGCAGCATGAGTATCTTTTTGGTTTTCCACCATCGTCAACAACAAAATTTGCTGTATAAAGTTTACTTCTTAGCCCACAGAAGAACCTCTATAGATCTAGAGAACATTTATGTTTTAGAGGGCAGCCAAGCAATAACATTAATTATATTGGAATTAGAAATGAAAACTAGTTGAAGCTAAATTTTAGAAGACACTTTTCTGATAAGTTTTATATTTAAATAGTCATGAACCACATGAAAAAGGAAATACAAAACTTGAGACACTTTCTACGTGTTGTTCTCTGCATTTTTTAAAAAAGTTTTAACTTTAAAACGTCTTGACCCTCTCCAAGAGCATGTTTTTGCAAATGCTACCACAAATTAGATGATCACTTGCTGAGGCCAATTTGTCTCTAGGAAAATGTTCACAGTTTAAGAGCTTGATTCTTTGCAGGCTAAATTAAAGTGGCACAGTGCATTTGTGTGAACCACATTCTGGACATGTAGTTGCAAGTTGAAAAGGATTTCACACCATAATCTTTCAATCAATTCTAAGTCACAGTTTTATCTCTTTAATTAAATTACTATTTGCCTTTAGACATAAATAGAGGAGCATCACTAATAAAGCCTGATTCATCTTATCATCACTCAATGATCTTGTTCTCTGATTTCCTGAAGAAGCTCAATTTTTTCAGCACAGTATACTCACTCTTCAAGCAAACCTCAGCTCGCGTCAATTATCATTAGAATTGACTGGATTTTAAATCGTACAGTTTAAAATCACCTAACTAAAATGAAAAAATCAGAAAGATAGTATCTTTAAGTAAACCCTAATTATCCACATTCGGGCATGTACAATTGAAAATGGAAAAAAAAAAACATAAATAAGAGTAAAATGTGTTGACCTTTGTGTTAGTTCGGCAGCGATTGGTGAAGCTCAAATTTTGTGGTAGCGATTGCGATGTCACGATCAAAGAGAGAGAAGCCCAGATCTTTGGGAGGGTGAATTGTGATTGAGGGGAAAGATTGGAGAGGAAAGCACGACTGAGGAGAGAAGAGTCCGACGGGTTATTCTGGTTATTTCTATTTTTGGGTGTGGCCTGTTGGGGAGATCCGCGGATTCGAGGGGATCTTTTGTTTTTGACAGAGTGACACCATCATCCTTGTTTAGATGTTTTCTTTTTTGTATTAAATTTAAGAAAATCATGTTCGAGTCAAAATCCCCATCTAAAATCTAAATGGAGTTTTACTTTCTACGGAAACATACTTCATAATTGAATTGTCTATAAAGAAAAAAAGAAAGAAAAGGTAAAGAAGAAACTACGGCTTCCATTGATCTACAATAAAATTTCATTAGATCATTCATGTGTGACCTTTTGTTAGGAAAACAAAAAGGATTACTAATTAATATATATTACTAGCATATTAGTGTATACGGTCAAAACTTGTTTTGCTCTTCGTGTAATTAGTCAAGATTGGAACATAACGGACCAAGGGTCGTCTTCATAATATCGAGATGAGATCCGAAGCCACGTTATCAAACTCAAGATTCAGGGACCGATTCAATACCGAGCTCAAAGTCAATATCGAGCTCGAGTCAATACCGAGCCCGAGTCAATACCGAGCCCGAGTCAATATCGAGCTCGAGTCGATATCGAGCTCGGGATCCGGAGATCGATCAGTACCAAGACCAACCTAGATCGAGTTATGAGACAAAGAGTCGTTGTAGCCGCACTTAGAGAGACAATCTCGGCGGGAATTAAGGAAAAGCTAATTAATTAATCTATCATGGGATCTCCACTATGTATTTTTTATTATATCCAAAGTAGAATTTTTTCACTATATTAAGAGTGAGTATCATTTCTGTAAGGGCAGATAGAACATCCGAAGAAAAGATAAAAACATTCATACACTTACATTTCAAAGATTATTACACTGATATATAGAGAGTTTATCCTTTTTTGAGCTTTGGATGTTGATTTATCTTGTTCGTTTATAAATCATTCTCTAATCAACTTGGTTTGTATTTCATTCCTTTATACAGTCAATATTTGATATATTTCTACTTACTTTTCCGATTTGTACCAAGTTATACCACGTATTCTTAGAACTACGTATAAATTCAACTCTATCCGTTTTTCGGGTAAACAGTTTGGCGCCCACCGTGGGGCTAAGGATAATAGTGATTATTTGGTACGAATCTCTGTGAAACACACTATTTTACATTTGCTCTTGGAAGTGTCTTTGATTTCAGGTTGAAAACGACGAATTCTCAATTAATGACCCTACCTATCGACAATAAAGCTGGCCTTCAAGATGAGAACAACAACTTAACCCCCCGGGGGTGGAAGGCCACTCGTCTATTCCGTTGGAGCTCGGGTCGAAGAGTCAATAGACATTAATTCACATGTGGCAATCGAGGCAAACCAACGTTCCGACCCTGAAAATAGCATTCATGGTAGAACTCGATCTGCAGCTCCAAATACCCAAAACGCTGAGGAAAACGGAATCAGCTTGCGTATGATTTTCGAAATGTTGCAAGCTCAACAAGTAGCAATAGCCCAGTTGTAGAGCCAAACCCAGGCACCGACTAGACTCGAGCCCAGTCCACCCCAAGAAATCACCCACAAAACGGGACCAGTTGTAGTAAGGTCAAATGAGCAAGAATTGGGGACTAATCCCGAAATTGTTAAGATGCTCGAGGAATTGACAAAACGAATAGAGTCAGGAGAAAGGAGGATTGAAGAAAATGACAAAAAGATGGAAACGTATAACTCCAGGGTTGATCAGATCCCGGGGGCACCACCGATATTAAAAGGCTTAGATTCCAAAAAGTTCGTACAAAAGCCTTTCCCCCCGAGCGTAGCTCCGAAATCGATCCCCAAAAAGTTTCGCATGCCCGAAATTCCTAAATATAATGGAACGACCAACCCCAACGAACACGTTACCTCTTACACATGTGCCATTAAAGGGAACGATCTAGAAGACGACGAGATCGAATCTGTATTATTGAAAAATTTCGGTGAAACCCTGTCAAAAGAAGCAATGATATAGTATCATAATTTACCGTCTAACTCTATCGATTCTTTTGCTATGCTTGCAGATTCTTTCGTAAAAGCACATGCTGGAGCCATACAGGTCGAGACCAGGAAATCGGACCTTTTCAAGGTAAGACAAAAAGATAATGAGATGCTAAGAGAATTCGTATCTCGTTTCCAAATGGAACGAATGGACCTACCACCAGTCACAGATGATTGGGCTGTTCAAGCTTTCACTCAAGGTCGGAACGAACGAGGCTCGATAGCTTCACGACGGTTGAAGCAGAACCTGATCGAATACCCAGCTATTACCTTGGTCGATGTTCATAATCGGTATCAATCGAATATTAGAGTCGAAGACGACCAGTTGGGTTTTGGGTCCGTTATTAAAAGGGACATCAACCGAGAACAAAGGCCGATCAGGGACCGATACCGGCCGTATAGTGGAGATTATAGGGGTAACGAACCAGGACCTAACCTCATACAAAGCAATAGAAGAAGTGATCGAGGTCAAGGGTCTCGGGGGCTGATGAACAAGAATGGGTTCGACAGGCATACTGGACCTAAGGAAGCACCGCGATTATCGGAATATAACTTCAACATCGATGCATCCGCCATCGTGTCGGCTATCAGACGCATCAAAGATACTAAATGGCCTCGACCTCTGCAGACCGATCCAACCTAGAGGAATCCCAAATCAAATGTGTGAATATCATGGCACTCATGGCCACATAACGGAAGATTGCAGGCAATTGAGAGAGGAGGTAGCCCGGTTATTCAATAAAGGGCACCTTCGAGAACTTTTAAGTGACCGGGCCAAAAACCATTTCAAAAATAAGGATTTCAAAAGACAAAACGAACAAGAAGAGCCACACCATATCATCCACATGATCATCGGTGGGATCGATATCCCCTAGAGGCCGGTGCTTAAATGCACTATGATGTCGATTGTAAGAGAGAAGCGATCTCGGTCTCAGGATTACACACTTAAAGGAACCTTGTCCTTTAGTGATGAAGACGCAGAAGGAATCACCCAACCCCATAACGATGCACTGGTAATATCTGTACTTATGAATACAACTCAAGTTAAGCGTGTGTTAATTGATCCAGGTAGTTCGGCCAACATTATTAGATCGAAGGTCGTAGAACAGCTCGGTCTACAGGACCAGGCCGTGCCCGCAACCCCGGTTCTAAACGGATTCAATATGGCATATGAAACTACTAAGGGCGAGATAATTCTGCCAAATAAACGTGGCCGGGACCATCCAAGAAATAAAGTTCCACGTGATCGAAGGCGACATGAGGTATAACTCTCTTTTTGGAAGACCGTGGATCCACAATATGAGAGTTGTACCCTCGACCCTCCACCAGGTTCTGAAATTCCCAATATCGGAGGGTTTCAAAACGATCTACGGAGAGCAACCGGCCACAAAAGAAATGTTTGTCGTCGATGAAGTAATTCCGATATCTTCACTATCATCGACCAAAGGATCAGATTTGAAAGGGGAACGTAATACCAAATAGCAATCACAAACGTCAGCCTCGACCCTACTAGGGAATCTGAAGACTAGCGAAGATGATGAATATGGGGTCCCTCGATCCTTCGTGGTCCCCGATGATTCCGACGCTACCCAATCAACAGTCGAAGAACTAGAGCAAATCACGCTGGTCGAACATCTGCCCAAACGAAAGGTATACCTGGGCACGGGGTTAAATCCCGAGCTTAGGAAAAAGCTTATTTAATTTCTTATAGCTAACATAAATTGTTTCGCTTGGTCCCATCTTGACATGACATGGATCCCACTAGAAGTAACTACTCATAGACTAAGTTTGGATCCGAAATTCCATCCGGTAAAGCAAAAAAGAAGGCCCCAGTTCGAGGTCAAACATGCCTTCATCAAAGACTAGGTAACCAAACTTCTTAAAATATGATCCATTCGAGAAGTAAACTACCCCGAATGGCTAGCAAATGTGGTGGTAGTCCCTAAAAAGGGAAACAAACTTAGAATGTGTATAGATTATAAAGACCTTAATAAAACATGCCCTAAGGATTCTTTTCCTTTGCCTAATATCGATCGTATGATCGATGCCACGGCCGGCCACGAGACTTTCAGTTTTCTCGATGCCTACTCCGAGTACAACCAGATACAGATGAACCAAGAGGACCAAGAAAAGACCTCGTTCATCACTAAGTACGGTACCTACTGTTATAACGTAATGCCATTCGGTCTAAAATATGTTTGTGCAACTTATCAATGCCTAGTAAACTGAATGTTCGAAAAACAAATAGGAAATTCAATGGAAGTTTATATTGATGACATGTTAGTTAAGTCCCTACGATCAGAAGACCATTTAAAGCACTTACAGAAAACATTCGACATACTAAGAGAGTACAATATGAAACTCAATCCCGAAAAATGTGAATTCGGGGTTGGCTCGGGCAAGTTTCTTGGTTTCATGGTATCCAATCGAGGAATCGAGATCAACCATGATAAAATCAAAGCTATCGAGGACATCACAGTAGTAGATAATGTAAAGGCTGTGCAGAGGCTAACGGGACAGATAGCCACCCTAGGACGATTCATTTCGAGATCCTCAGATAGGAGCCACCAGTTTTTCTCACTACTTAAGAAAAAGAGCAGCCTTGCATGGACTCCGGAATGCCAGCAGGCTTTGGAGGAGCTGAAGTGGTATTTATCGAGCCTGCCGCTTCTTCATACCCCGAAAGTGAACGAACAACTTTACTTGTACTTATCTGTCTCGGAGATAGCGGTAAGCAGAGTCCTGGCCCGAGAAGAATGAGGTACGTAATTCCCTATTTATTAAGTCAGTCGGACCTTAGGCGAGGCCGAAACTAGGTATCCACACTTAGAAAAGTTAGCGCTTGCTTTAATAAGTGCCTCTAGGAAACTAAAACCATATTTCCAATATCATTCAATACATGTTGTAACAACTTATCCTCTTCGCAGTATTTTGCACAAACCTAAGCTTTCAGGTCGATTGGCTAAATAGGCCATAGAAATTGGCGGGTACGATATTGAGTACCGACCCCGAACCGCTATCAAATCTCAAATCTTGGCAAATTTCATGGCTGACTTTACGTCGGTCCTCGTACCCGAGATTGAGAAAGAACTATTGATAAAATCGAGTAGCTCCTAGGGAGTCTGGACCCTCTTTAAGGACGGTGCCTCGAACGCAAAGGGGTCCGAACTAGGCATCGTACTAAAATCGCCCACAGGTAATATAGTTAGACAGTCTATCAGAATTGCAAAATTGACTAACAATGAGGCCGAGTATGAGGCCATGATTGCAGGTCTCGAACTAGCCAGAAGTTTGGTAGCGAAAGTCGTAGAGGCTAAGTGTGATTCCCTCCTCGTGGTCAACCAGGTTAACGGGACCTTCGAAGTCCGAGAAGATCGAATCCATGACAACTCATATACACTCGTCACCTCGCATATACACCGTCCCTACACATAAATTACGTAGCAAATGGATTAATCATGTCCTAATTCCCTCAAATCAAGGTTAACCACGATATTTACCTCTTTTCGGAATAAGATCAACAACTCAACATATCTTTTCCTTTAGAACAAGCCTCCAAACTACCTGAATCTAGTCAATTATTATTCAAACAAGTCAAAACAAGATTTAAAAACTACCCTCATACGGAAAAGGTTCGATCTTTAACATAATTGAAAAGGTCAATCCGGGCTCATGTGGTCAAAATCCGAAATTAAGACTAAATTTCGATTACTCATTCATCCCCGAGACTAAATATGTGATTTATTTCAAGATCTGAACCTAATTTGAGGTCTAAATCTCAATTTTACAAAATCTCTAGTTTCTACCCTAAACCCCCAATTTCTAGTATAGGAATCTTAGATCTGATAATGAAATTCATGAAAAAGTAATGGATATTGAATGAAAACAAGTTAAAGTTACTAACTTATAAAGTTGGGAAGAAATTGCCTTCCAAAAATTGCCTCTATGGAGTCTAAGTCTAAAAAATAATGTAAAATGAGCTAAGTCCCGAAATTCCAATATTTTACCCTGCTACAGGTATCACAATTGCGAACTTTGATTTGCAATTGCGATGTTCACAAAAGTGAACCACTAATTGCAAATGCAAATTAGTGCATGAACTCTTCTGATGTCGCAAATGC